>NC_042493.1:63548164-63576309 GCF_005508785.2 Acyrthosiphon pisum
TTTTCCTAAAATCTCTTATCCCATCCACCCCCCCGAAACAATAATCTTTTTTATATTGGTATTTTGTTTTGGGAAAATTGTTGTGATAAGAGACTTTCGGCAAACTGCCAACGATACGAATAATAAATTATATAGCACGAGAAGTCGACAAAATTATCGTCGATAACAATTTTATCATAAGTAGGCCTCAATAACTATTACTGAAATAATAACCAATTATAAAATCAAAAAAAACAGCAATAACGACGTCGAGTGGATTTTATTTTATGAATTATTATAACAGTCTAATATAAAACTATTGCAAATATTTATAACTAATACCAATTTGAAACAAAATAAAAATGACATTTAGTTTAACTAATAACTTGTAATTTGTATCATAAATATATTTTAAAATCCCCCCCCAGAAAAAAAATCGTATCTACGTCGCTGACCTGCAGTATATATCTTTAATCGGGACAAGTGCCTGCCAAGTGCCTTCCAATGTTTCAGTGATAATGTGTGTATTGTTAACACCCACGTCGAACCCTCTACCAAATGCAAATCGTAAAAGTATATCATGAATATTTTACTTAAGTTGTAAACGGGTCTATCATCGAGATACCCACTACCCCCACTTTTACATGCCAAGCGATCGCTTCGTGAAATAGCTGTTTACGCCGGCCCACTACAGGCGATTGTTTTGAAGCAGAAAGAAAAAACAGACGGCGATAAAAAATATAATATTATTATTATGGGTAGGCATAGATTATAATATTATTTTCGCGTCGTGCGCCGTTTATTAACTCACTACATTACGTTGGCGTAAGACTCGAAATGTCCGTACTCGGAGTTCGGATTTTTTTCGAGCAGGTCGTTAATGAGGTTTGTGTATGACAGTTGAATTTTGATCTTGTTTAACGGTTTAGCGTTGTTCGTGTCGGTATCGTCGGAAGAACTGCTGCTAGTTTCATCGTCATCATTGTCCCTGTAATAATTAGTGTTATATAATATCACGAAACGTTAACTGATAAAAATTAAAATAAAACAACAATAGTAGTACATCAATATATTTTCAAATCCTCAAAAATATTTTTAAATACTACAAAATACCTAACTAAAATCGTTATTGTTTGTTTAAGTCCCCTGATTTAAACTGGCTTGAGATTTTAAAATACAAATTTTTGAGTTTATTATCGTTTTCGGTTACCTAATGAAAAGTCTTAGTTTTTTTTAGAATTAAATTTTAGAATAATATCTTGATATTGAAATGTTATGATTTATTATTGGACAATAGTGGTTTGATTGTGTTAACATTTCTGAATTTTTCAATTTTAAATACCACTTTTACATTTATAATAAAATATTTCTGTATTATTTTAAATTATGAGAAATTGATTTGTTATACAAATCATGAAATGATTATTATTTTAATATCTATAAAATCATCGTTTTTAATTATTTTATCCATTTAAATCTATATATTATATATAATATATAAAGGAAAGTGTACTTTACCAATAAACAACGCAGAGCCGGACCTATTTAAGTTATCGACTTGAAATTTCGAGGATAGATTTTTATAATAATTTCATCGGGCACTAAGAAAGGATTTGTTGAAATTTGCATTTTAAAGAGGTACTCAAACAGGGATGGAAATTGGAAATTTTATTTTTATTTATTTTTTAAATAGTTGCCATTGGTTACAGTTTACAGTAGAAATTAGTATTTATTTATTATTGGTTATTTGGGCAGATCAGGTACAAGCTAGCATCAAATCAAATAATTGAACATTGCAGCAAGTTACGCTCAAAAACAGTTGAACAATAATAATTTTTTAAAGTTGCAATTTTTTACGGAAAACGAAATGCACGGGTTCAGCTTGGTATGAATGTTTGTGTGTAGATTAAACATCTGGGAAGAAGACAGACTAATTTAGGAATGGTTAAATTTGGGTTTTTTTTTTATTCATCTGATATTAGTAGTTATGTTAGGTTAGGATTTTGTATTAATTGATTATATCAATCCACCATAGGTAGAATACGACAAACTTGATATAACTTTGATACTTTAGAGTTAAATCATACACTAACGTACATACAGCACGGGGTCCGTGATCTACCGTAGGTAGATTGCCTACCTGATAATATACTGCTGTGAATCATAATTTTTATTCTGGGAAACGGAAAAGTTAAGATACATTTTGAACACCATACACAGAATATTAAATAACGAATTGTACAAAGTTCGAGTCATAAAGAGTTGGTACATTTAACTGGCAACGAAGTGCATGGGATCAGCTAGTATAAATTATAAATCTTGAATTGAATACCATTAACAAACATTTTTGATTTTAATATTACCTATTTGAAAGATTTTTAAATCGATTCAACACTTGGTTTAAATATTTATTTATTTATTTTGCCAACATTTGAACTTCAAAAGCTCATAAAAAACAATCGTGCATGATATGATATTTTTATATTTTTAAATTGCAATTTAATAACAATTTATAAGGGATCTTATATTAAATTTTTAAGCTTTTTGACGGAGACTAAACATTTTTATCATCACTTAAATGTATTCTTATTATCTAAGTAATAATCATCCACTAATCCGTTCGTTAGAATAGTAACATACTGCATGTATGATTATTTTTTAATTGAACAAAGATGTTTAATGTTTATGTGTAAATTAGTTTATATAAATAACATTTAATTTGTATGTGGACATGTATTAGGTAAGATGTATATTATTATAAATATAAAAGTTAATAGATTGTATTCGATACCTACATTAGACGATTCATCGAGTCAATAAATGTTTCTCTGTCCACGTTACCAATACTCCATTTTTTTGGAAAATCCTTCATTTCATCAACAATTTTGAAAATTTATTCAGCTATAAAAATTTTGGGTAAAAAAAAAACAACATTTTATCGACGTTTCTTTTAATATAGTTTAGTTGTCATGCAAATATAATATAGCTACTCATAAATTAAATATATTTGTTTGAGACATAATAATAATATCTAAGTAATTATATTCAGTGGTTCAATAAACAATACGTCTCGTTACTTAAAAATTAAAACTTAGTTAAACTTAAAAGTATAGAAAAAAACGAAATTAAAATAACTATTGTATTTAAGGCTTAAATACAATAGTTTAAATTTTAAGCTATCGTATTTCGAAGTATTTGGATAGCATAGTATTGTATACAAGTATAAAACATTCATCTATTAAGTGTCAAACATTTTAATCAAAACTATTTATTTTAGGTTAAGAATTTCACGTTATTTTAAATGGTGTAATTTATTCATTGGAATTTTGAGAGAAATATTTGCTGTCAATAATATTAAAAGTCTGTGAGTTAAATTTACTAATGAACTTTTTTCGTCACGATAAAATGAGTTTTTCTGTTAGTAAATTAGTTTTTAGAATTTTAATTATTTGCATTTTGAGTTATAACTATGTTATACATACCGGCTAAGTACCTAAAAGTATTTAATTTTAATGTTATTTACATTATTAGTGTGGCCGGTCGCACTGTCCAGTCGCGACGTTGCTGAGATATACAACACACCTAGTTGTTTTTTTAGATTATATTATAACATACTACTTAAATAAGTGACCAAATTATGTGCAATTAATGTTCATTTAAATGATACTATATTTAAATAAAAATTAATACACTCATATAAAGTATATTATTTGATAATACTTTAAAGAAAAAATAGCTTTTTTAGCAAGGTTATGAACAATATATTAAACAACCACCAAATATTTTGAAAAGAGTTATTTTAATCGTTCACATATTTACCACATTCACGATTCATTTAGGTAAGTCTACTCGTTATTGATTTCTCAAAACACGGTCGTATTAAATAATAATATAGCGTTATAATTATCATGTATAATATTATGTTTAATGTACCTATTATGCGTAATATACACAGGTATTTCATTTAATAATGAGAGGAGGCTTTAAACACGGTATCATAGTATCGATGGTCTGTCTTGAACATAAATGGCAAGTAAAACAAAAAAATCTTTTAAAGAATAGTCATTAATGTCCTTTCAAAGGATATCATTTTTTGACTTCGACTGCAGCTGCAGGTATTCTATCGATTTTGAGCCACCTATTTTAAACTTGAATTATATGAAGCAGGTAAATTAAATACCAAATTAAGTCTTTTGAGCTTATATTTTTGGGGGAACGTGGATAACGGTAAAATTTGAATTGTAACTACAATACTAATATTATGTTCTGCTTATTTATTTTTTGTTTGAAAATTTGTCATCGAGATTGCCACATTTGACGCTGACCGATTTGAGTACGGTGGAAGGATAACGGGTTCACGTTTCATTCATTACGCAATATTGAATACACAAAAATAACGATTACAATTTTATTTAATGATATAATATAATATTTTATTATATGAATAGTTGTAATAATTTATAATGATCAATATTATAATATAATAATTAATAAATGCAAAGTATAACCAAACCGTGCACAAAGCGAATATAATATTTTTCAATACAATTTGGTTATAATATAGTATAAATCAAACCAGAACAATAAAATCTATTTTATGACAATAACACTTTGACAAAAATATAAAAACAATAATATTATATAGACTTTTTTTTTTATTAACAAACATTAACACGTATATAACTTGTCTCTGAGGGACAATGGAGCGGGGATAAGAACCGTGGTTTATTATGGTTAACAGTTTACCAATAATTTATAGTAGGTAGATAATAATAATTATGATAGTTTTCGATTAACATTAGGTATTAGGTTGGACGTATATAATATTATAATATTATAATATGTTAATATAAACAAGTCTGGACATCAGTTAATTAAATCAGTTTTTTGGTTTTAATCTCGTTCATTTAATACTGAAAATAGCGAATAACGGCACAATATTATATATTTAGTTACAATAAGATCATAGTAAAAAGACAAAATAAGGATTTAAAATATATTAGTCGTCGTTTGAGTTACAAGTTACGTTAAACAATAAAAATTACGATGAGTAAACAGTCATAGGTAGGTACTCTATATACTTTATAGAAATAACATTAACGAAAAAGTATAGTTTGTTATAATATAAATTGTTAATTATGAAGATTAACTGACTTTTCAAAAAAAAAATTATTTTAATGCCCAGACTTTTATGTATAAATATTAGATATCAGATATATATATATCGTGTGCTTAAATCAGAAGTGCGCACACTTAATATTTCAGTAGAATTTTTTTTCTCGTGTATACGTAGGTAAAAGTGAGTGGCTAATAAGTTTGTGTAACGCTATATACTGTATTATAGACATATATAGGTAAGTACGTGTATTATATATGTATATAATATGTACGAATGATAATAGCAATCCGTTTGGATTATAAAGGTTCACTGTCGTGTAATAACACTGCAGCGGTTGTTTTGTGAATGCAATGTTGATGCTGTTTTGGTAGATTTCATTTTGACTGGACTAGGTTCAAAAATTCTTCGCGTGTCTTCGAGTCGTCTCTGAACACTCCCAGCATGGTAGACGTGACGGTTTTGCTGTTTATCTTTTGTACGCCTCTCATGACCATGCACATGTGGCTGATAAAATATATAGAAATAAAAAAAAAAATTATCACGCCATTCTTTACCGGGTACCTGTTCTATTATGATGCGCTTGGCTATTGGCAATGTCTATATTATTATTATTATATTATTATAACCACGGACCATTATATAAAATGCATTATAATGGATTGGCATCGAGTATAATATAATGTGCTGTGGAGGTGTAGAGCAGTATCAAATGCCTCGTACTTCACTTCTGCACCTTACGCATAAAAAAATCCGAGTGCTTTGAACGCCACCGTCAGCAGCATAATTTTAGAAATATTGTAATTATTTTTTTTTAATTGAATTCTTGTTTTCTGTTTCAGTTCAATATTTAAATTATTATTTTTTTTATGATTTTCAACGAACTGATGTTGCACTACGCCACTATGCCACTATGCCACTACTGCAGTCTCATTATCTATATAATTATCTATTATCTAATAACTCACTCTGCCCATTTGTTTTTTAAATGAGCAACGACCATGACATAATATTATTGTCTATTTATATCAGTATTTAAAATAGAAATAGGCAGTTCGATATTACCTAATATTTTTCACGAAACGGGTGGCTTTGTCTTAAAAATGTTTTTTTTTTCAGTTTGTTGTTTAATAATATAATGATAATTTATGGATAATATATAACGCCAGTGATACCTATACGGAAGTTCGTCGTTCGAATGACAACGTTCATTTGTAACAGTTTTTAAAATCACTTATCGAGAATATGTTTTAATGTAACCAACAGGAGACTTTGTTGCATTATTTAAATGTCAAGGCACGTTTTTCACCAACAATAACTGGAATAAAATTTAGTGTTTACATATATATACACAAAGTTTATATTATACAGTATGGTATTGTGGTGGTAGTAACAAAAGTTATTATAACTTAAAATGATTGAATATACCACTTATACCTATCGTAATTATTCGAAAGTAAATAAACTTCATTTGACATTTTAAAACGTATTTACACTAGTAAGTTTACAGCCTGTGACATTCTTATTATACAGGCCGTCAAGTTATGGAAATTATTTAAATATTGTTTTTGGTAAGCTGAATTATTAAAATTAATCTTGTTGATCGCCAAACACTGAAACTCTTATAGCTTTCATAATGAATCACAAAAAGTCATAATATAAGTGTAAACATTAACGTAGAAATATCTCAATCCTCGAAGTACAGTTGACTTGTTTTACAAATCATTATAGCTACCGTTACTTTGAATATAATGTCATAATATTATCGTTTAAGATACATAAGAATATTTTATCCAATGGTAAATTGTTTCATTTTAAAAGCAATTAAGTAATGTACTTATATAGATTTATTTAAATGTAAATTGTAATTCAATTTTTTTCCCGGTAACTTACCATGAAAAAATTACGTAAATTCGTTCAATGTTATGAATTTGGTAACAGAATAGACAAAATTACAAGCTTAGAAACATCTATTTCATAAATTTATAATTACGTTATTGTTTATTTTGATATTGTGTCTACTGTTTAGGCTACTATAAGGTGTTTTTGTTAACTGATTGCAACTAGCCAGGAAAATATCTGTATTCCGAGAAACCATGGCATACATTAAAAAAATTTAAATTTTAACTAAGTCAATTATAATTACACAATGTTTTTAACTTCATATAATATATTGGTTTGATACGTCTTCTTTCTAGATATTATAAGACGTAAGAATAAAATAGTTATAAAAAAAAGTGAAATTTGTGAGATAGAGTCTTGGGTGAACACCAGTTTGGGAAGGATTAATAATTGATATTGATTTTACCCATGGCCAATATTATATAAAAGAAAATTTATATGAAAATCAGAAAATACAATTGTATATTATGACTGTTTGAAAATAGTTTGAAGCTAAATCGAAATACGTAATTTATTTTTGTATTTTCCTTACTTGAAATGTTTTACATCTACCATTATGTTGTAATGTTGTAAATATTAACCTTTTGAAGACATTTAATTTTAGAGGCCACAATTTAGTTTTTTTTTAAAAGCCATTAAGTTCTTATACCTGTAAATTTACCAGGCTTACATCTCTGTATTTATTCAAGTAAATTAATCCCTGAATTTAATTAACTGACTTGAATTTTTTATGAATTACGCTCAAATGGTACGGTACTGCGGTGAAACTTTTTAATATTTCCTAATTTATTTTTAAACACGGCACCTCAAGTTTATGAGGTGTAATGTTCTCACCAGTTGCTTATCATAGATCATAGCAATAAATGTCTGTTTCCGCGTTCTATTAAAATCAAACATGTACCTAAAGTAATAACCGTACACTATTATGACTTGCTATTGAAAATACTTTACCCTATTTATAAAGTTATTGCAACGTTACCGTAGATATAAAAGTTACTCGACAACAAAATTTAACTTACACTCCTTCTATGACCACGGCAACTCCAGCAGGTTGAATCGCTTGGGTGACGGCCACAGCAATCTGTTTAGTTAATCGCTCTTGAACTAAATCAGAGATATAAAAAATAATACGATGTTAAAATTCTTAAACTAATGTATTAAACTGATTGTGCCAAACAAAATTAAATTGTTTCCTAATAGTTTTTAATTATATAAAAAAATGTCAACCCATCGACTAGTCGATGTATATTGTTTTCGAGGGTAGGATTTTTTATCTAAAAATCACACAAAAAAAAATCGTAACGGAAATGGGTTCCACGGTTTGATAGTCAGCTACAACTAATTATGCATTAGTATTATATTTGAATTTATATCATTTTTTAAAGAGATTGTTCTTTCAGTATATCAAGAGGAAGCCCATGTATTTATTTTACTATTAATATTTTTTTTATTCTATTAAATTGAATTATCAAGAAAAATAAATTAGAAATACCAAAACATAATATATTGTATTGATTGTTTATAATTTATATTGACGAAATGTTTAACTTTTGATTCCTCGTGGTAATGTAATTATACTTGTTACATTTTTTTTTTCTAATCATGTACAAAATATTTCAAAAATATTGAATGCTTATCATAGAACAATTTAATTATTTTAATATGTTTTGACATTCGAATCATAACTATAGGTTACAATTCATCTAATACAGTAAATTATAGTTTAAAATATTTAATGATCTTAGTGGAAAAAGGAAATATAGTAATATGCGGTATTATTGTATTTTATCTTATTCTATAGTTTGTTATATTATGACATTCTCATAATCCGATTAGATTAGACCTTATCCATTGAGTTAATGGTCTATTTAGAAATTATTTTAGTACTCACTTAATATTTAAGTTTTATTTTATGACAAAATATATTTTACTATTAATATTCATCTATATAATCCGATAGAAATCATATAATTATATATGTTTTTAAAACTTTAAATTGCTACGTTTTATGTTTAACCTAGAAACATCATTCAACTACCATTATATTAAAAAAATGTAATTAAATAATTGGTTTCCAATTTAAAGTTGTGTGACGAGCAAAGTTAGTACAAAGTAGTTTCGAAAACTTTATCAATAATAACCAACAGTCACATTATTAATACACTTTTTGTCCGTCTGATAAATACTATATATAAACAGTATTGGAGGTTTAATTATGTGCATAGTAATATACAGTATCTTATTGGTTTTTACCTTGAAGTCTTCTGCTGAACATCTCCACGATGCGTGCGAGTTTGCTGAGGCCCAAAATTTTGTTTTTCGGCAAATATCCAATCGAAACTTTTCCGTAAAACGGAACCAAGTGATGTTCACACATACTAAACATTTCAATGTCCTTCACCACAACCATTTCATCGTGATCCTCGTCAAATACCGCATCGTTAAGTACGTCTAAAACACATACATTCAATAATATAAATACTGCTAAATTATAAAAAAAAAAAATATTTTTAATACAAACATAGTGACATAATGTTTATAATTTTCCACTTGGAGTATTTGAACGTATAAATCATAATATAACTTGAAAGGTAATTTTAAACGTTCTCAGCATATAATTACTCATTTAGTTCAGAACGACCAATGCCATTTTACTTAATAAAAACATGAATTTATTATAAAATAAACTCTCAAGCATATTAAATAGTTTACGGTTATTTGTAAGAGATTTTGTTTGTTTTGGGTGAAGGCAAAACACAAGGACTCTCCCCGAAAATATGTCTTCTTAGTTAAACAATAATTCATTTTTAAAGTAATTTCTAATAATATTTACGAATTATTGCTACTGGCTTAAAAATGTTTTGATTTATTAATAATTATTATAATGTAATATATTTTACTATAATTTTAATTATGTTATATATTCTAAAATATACTCCCTAATGAATTCCTATTATCGTCCTATTAACGTCCATTATCCGGTTGGTGTTGTTAGGAAAACTACTTCTAAATTATGAATTTGTTTATGTAAAATATGTATGTATATGTTACGAATATATACGAGTATGTTTACATTTGTTCTTCTTACAACGTTTATAAATTGCACAATATTGTGGAATATAATTTACTGTACTCTGATCACGTTAAAAATCATTTACACAAGATATTCGCAATACAAATATTATTACAATATCGTTTATTGGCATTTTAATATGTGACTTTAACCATGACGTCGTATAATAAGCTACATTATAAAATCCTGAGCAAAACTCATCCCCACCACTGTGAATTGCATGCAAAGGTATTAATTGTAAAATGAATACAAACCAAGATAAATTAACGATGCATTGTAGCTTTTTCAGTACAGCTTATAACCATAGTATTGCATATCGTTCTAATTTAATTATATTTCGTGAAAACAGATGTTTATTTCGAACTGTACCGAATGGAAAATATCCCATGAATAGTTAATTCACCTGTTGGGCATTACACATTATTACATCTTGTCTCTGTCATTACGCGTGTTGTCTCCTATTACTAACGCGCACAACGAAGCAAATTTTACGTTTAAGGTAATATAATACATAATATACTAATGTGTAATTTTTTTAATATTATAGAGTGAATCGACTTATTGTTAAATATAATATTATCTAAAGCATCGAGCTTATTATGCAATTTTAATTTCGAAGCACATTTTAAAATTGTTATTCCTTGCTTTAAAATCAAAATATAAAGTATAATCTATATGTGAATGTGGGGCTCAAGATTCTTGCCTATAAATTTGTCAGCTGAGTGAATTCATTAATAATAACACAGGTAAACAGCATTATTCTGAACGCAAATTGGCCACTCCCAGTGTTTTCGAGACACACGTGAGTACAACGTATAGTCCTCTCAACGTTAGATTGAAGGTGGGTATTACTATTTAATCCGAAATCACTAAAGCCATTATACGCTAGGGAACCGCGAGTGATTAGAGGTAAATAATATACGTGACCTAGAATTATACGATACTGAGAAGTTTGGACTTGTTGGGATATTAAAAGTTTGTAGTTAGGTGAACTGTACAGGAATCTATTCTGTACATTAAAATAAAGCTGAGGTGTATTTATGGAGGTTGAGGTTAATATAGGAATGGCCACCCCTTGAGTGGAATTTATCAATATATATACATTTTTACGCCTTAATAATTTTAACTAGGAACGATGAAATAAAGTATTTTTTTTTTTAATGTTTATTTATGTTAAATAAAATTGCATAACACCTCCTTTGAAAAATGTTTAACACTGTTGCATATTATAAATTATTATTGACCAACATAAAAAAAAATTTATCGAAAACGACGGCTGAAAAACTTTGTAACCAGATCTACACCACCAGAATATGAATTCAATTTAGTATAGCAAATCTTCCGTTTCGTTTAAAGTTTCACTATTTGAAAATCCTAAGTAGTAGTATACCAGCTAATTAAAATATAACGAATATTGAGTAAGAAAACGAAGTATTTAAAAATAAAAAAACTGTAGTTAATATTTTTATTTTTTATTTAGTGGTTTTATTTATTTTTAACCTTGTTTGACTATCAACAGTTGCATCTTACTAGCTACTAGCCGATATTTGGCCTCTAACCATTGGTGACCTTTGTACGTAGGATTTTCACTGCATTATAGTTTTAAGCTCAAGCAAATCGTCTTTAGTTTCTCGGAAAATCAATAATTTTCTAAAATAAGTATTGAATTCAAAAATTAATGCCAGCCAGAAATATAATATTATAGTTTTAACCATATAATTACTTACAATCGATTTATTATACTAGAACCAAGCTTTATATTATTATGTTATTAGTTATTACGAACAGCCACAATGAAATGTTTCAATTATTAAATAGGTACATATTTTAACTGCGATATTAGAATTTTCAGATTGCATTGAGTCTTAATAGTATTTAATTATGTATTTGTAACATATATTTTATACCTACTTCGTATATATGATACAAATAAAAAATACAAAAACATTGTTGGACAAATTTAATAATTTGTTTAGGTTGCGTCATATTCACTTGTTCAGTGATTCTAAACATAAAATGTATTCCAATACATATTAAAATAATACATATTATTTCAATTTTACTAACATAAAAAATAATTATCTAACGTTAAGTTGTTAAGAATGTTTATTGAAATTCGAAATCGTGTAGGTACCTATATTATTATAGATTATCTACGTAATATTGTGGTACTATAATATGTATAATCATTGGGTGATACTAATAGTAAAAATACAATTTTACTATTATAATATTATAATATTATGTTGCAGCAATGCTTTTAGACGATTTATTTATTTTTATCAAATTACATATTATGGAAAACATAAATAACTTTTTTTTTTATTAAAAATAATTAAAGCTTTAATCTGTAAATTATTTTACTAAAATAATAATAATAACAATATTATGTAACGCCTTTTAATTAAAAAAGGAGTCAAAATATATTATTTTGTCGTGTTTGAATTTAATTTGGTTTTAAGACATGTTAATCGATTATTATTATTTTACGCTTAAGCATTAAAATAAATGATTAGTTGAAAAAAACAAAATATGTACTTTTTATAAAAAAAAACTAAATATTATTTATTATAAAAACGGATTAATATTATTAAGAGAATTATTTTCTATCCATTAGTGGGCTTTTGGTATAAAGTATATACGGTAATAAACGTATTATTTTTGCACTGAAATAAAAAAAAAAAATTGTCCCTCGGTTTCGTTATACAGATTAACATGGCGGATATACGTGATTACTGCTTTGGAGTACGCCTACAACCTATTCAACGTCAAATGTCATCGTCAGATAACGCGTTTGAAGATGCACCCAGAAAAGGTAATTGGTACCCTTTGTGCGGGCACACAAAGCCAGCAACGAGAAAACATGATTTAAATATGAAATCTATAGAATACAAGCGATGCCGATTAGAACTCACTGCAAAATATTAAAAGCATATTGGAATAAACCCACGTAGTGTTTGAATTCGAGTATGTCCACTGCGAAGTACGGAGACAACGAAATATTATATTTTATAGTAAATAAAAATCGAAAAACTAACATGAAATTGTGTATTGCAAAAAATGTATATTGTATATACGTATGCACTTATATAAATTAGTATAACATAATATACAGGTCTACCCATTTAAAATATCATGGTAAGCAGATATCTTTCAATCTTCAGTGTATTTTTAAAACATTTTTTATTAAATGATTATGATATTTTAAGAGCCATAATGTCATAATATGATATAATAATACATATGAATAAATTGTTTTTTTACATTTTAAATTTTTTAATTGTTTATATTATATTCATGTAAGTACATAATATTATGTTCAGACGTAGTTTTAATGAAAAATACCCATGCGTGTGTTAATGTTTCGGTTTTATAAAAACTAATCAAACAAATTATTCAAGACGAAATTAGTTAAAAATAAATCACCTATACCTAATCAACCTTTTGAGTTGTTTTGATATTTTTAATATTGTGGCATATAAACATTTGTATATGATTTTTTTATGATTTTAATTCGTATAAATGTTTTATAGACGTAGGTACAGTTGAAATAAGTAATTGGAGAAAAGTACGTTAGGAATCGAGTATAAACCAAATAAAATTTAATAACAATGTTCGTTATTTTTTTGACGTATAAATACTGTTGATATGACCGATTGATTTCAGTCAATTACAATTATTCATTGATACAAAACTGATAATTAATAAAAAAAAAAACACTTGTTTGATGCTAATCAAAAAATAACGATGCTTACTGATTACAATATTCTCACAATTATTGGCTTGTTATAAAAGTAATACGTACGTAATATAATATCGTTAATACAAATCGCCCCTCCGATACCCATGCCATATATATTTTATAGTGGACAGAGAAAAGGGGTATGGCGTTCAATCAGAACGTCGACAACCACTTGTAACCGGACCAGTATTGTACAATACCACAAAAGTACGATGATTTAAAAGCTTTTCTGTCCCGTTACAGAAATGACGGCAATTTTCAATTTGCTGTTGCCAAGGTAACAATGCGTAGACAGTTTATCAGTATTATCGGGTCGATATATTGTACGTATATTATTTAAAAAAATACTTAAGGACCTATAAAATATAATATAGCTCGACAGCGTAATCCCTGTCGTGCAAGTAGTATTGTACTCTAGTCAGTTTTTCTCTTAAAACGCCAATTTGATATTTTTAAATTGACAACTCCTCAGTTTTGTTGATAAATCATAATAATACAGTGTACGAAATTACTTAATCTACCATTTAATGGTAATGTAATATAATAGTGCACGCGCCGTAAATGATTTCGCACTCGCAAGTATTAGACATTTTACACAATTATGTTCAACTCACACGTGTCCTATTGAACATTATTATGCGATATAGCCCGAAGTGTTACATTGATTTTTATGTAATGAAAATTCAGAGAAGAACATTGACGATAAAATAAATTGACATACTTCCCGAGGCATTTCCCAGTACCTTTATTGTTTTTAGAGCATATAATGAGCGAAGGACACACAGACACTCGCACACATATTATACATAATACGTATAATAAAATATAATATAATATTTAATATCAAGTATTTAATTATTTTCAGTAGAGATTGGAAGTTAATAACCTTAAGAATACAAAAATGCATAATGCATATTATGTATATAGACGTGTTTTAGTAGGTACCTATCTGGTATAATATCATAGACACTATTGGCTCAAACTATGTTTTAATTTTAAAATATTATTTTTTTATCTTTTTATATATTTATATTATCTTGATAATATAATTAATAAAGACACTTCTGAAGGACTTAACATTTTATGAATAATTTACTTAAACCTAATTTTTGATATTTTTAAAGCAAGTAATCGCATTACTATTCAATCACTCGCATCCAATAACCAGAATGGCATATAAGATGTAATTCAAAAAAATTAAATCAAAAGAGCATTAAATATATGAATACAAACCAATGTTCGTAAAAGTTTTCTAGAATATTGTAAATAATACAATGATAATATAGTTGTACATTATAATTGATGGCACAAAACTTATAATGAACTCACCAATCTAACAAAAAACTGCATCTAAAATAATCAGTACCAAAAAGTTATTGAAAGGATCACAAAAAAAAATTGTTATAATGTTTGGTAATTAACTCTCATTGACCGGTTTTCTTGTACCCTCGTGGCCCATAGACCATAAGTATTTCCAACAAAGAACCTACGCATTTATGGTTCGACTGCATGTAACAACATTGGCAAGTTTGTTGATATTTTCTAGTTGAATATAATATTTTATAATTTAATGACTTCGAAATGTCGCAAACCAGTGTTATAATAATAATTGTCAAATTTAATAAGAAATATTCACTCGATTAAAGACGTGTAGAATATTATATTTAAAATAGTGGCTATTGGAAAAATAATGGACGTATTAAGGGGACGTAGCAGGATAATTTCACGTTTTATTTCTAGTTTGTTACAATATTACTTATTTAATTGTAGAGAGACATAGTTATATTATTATAAGTACACGATCTCGGGATAAGGTCTTAAATGCCTTTTATGTGCACATTTGGTACCTACAATGACACGAAAACGATTAATAATAACATTAGAAGTGTGAACTACTGTGAACAATCATGTAGATTATGATATCGGTACGCCATGTACCTACCTATCTATTATTAATAGTAGCGTATGATTTCTCGGCTGTAGTCGATTGTTTCTGGGGAGTTATCCATTCACGATATTATCATATACCTATATCTACGTTTATATCGTGTTGGTTTAGTTACACAAACAGAGTAGACATACTTAGTACAATATATTAATATTATATGTATAGATACCTACATAATATGTATACAATATAATATAACATTGACGCGTTCGTATTATTACTATTATTATTATTCACCTGGGGCTATTACGAATTATGGTTTCAAAATTATTATGTACATGCTGGATATGATATACCGCGTGGCCGTCGCATGTATACCTACTATATCTGTATTGTAGAAATCGAATACCAAATAATAATAATAATTTTTATAAATGTTTTTAACATATTATATAAATGAATATAAATAAATTTACTTCGTGTCAAAGTATGATAATTACCTAGTCAGAAAAACACTCAAAACATTTATCGATTTTATTTGAAGGACCGTCGTCGATTTTCGTGGATTTTCTGAATGCAAATATAGGTTTCAAAGTATGATAATTACTTGGTCAGAAAAATACTTAAATTATTTATCGATTTTGTTTAAAGGACCGTCGTCGATTTTGGTAGATTTTCTGAATGCAGATATAGGTTTTTGTTTTATTTAAAAAGCTAAAAACTAACAATAATAGGTGTTTTTTAAAATATAATTTTTTTTTTTGTTAATTCAAATATTTTATTCTTAGGTGATGCTTCACAATTAAACAAATTCAAATTAATATTAATTACGTTGTGAAATCACTTTTTATTAGTTTTGTTTTTGATACATTCGTATTTTACATGCATAATCAATAATATTATGATAATTTCAGAAATCAGTATAAATGCCGAATCATGTAACAGATGTAGGTAGTTTAAAATGCATTTATAAATGGGTATTTAAAAACGAACCGTATTCCCGTGAACTGTTCACTACCTACGGTGATTGTGCGTCAAAATCAAATTACTGAAAGCTAATGAATATATCAGAAGCAGCAGTAGCAGCAGTAGCAACTAACCCGTGAAGTAATGATAGAATTTAATATTCTCGAACGTGATGTAATTTATAGCGTTATAATTATATTAGTCCTACCCCGCCCGCGCTCTCGAAAAACGTCACAAACGACATAAATTTATTTTAACAGTATATGTATTGAAAATCTTTACTCGTAATAATTCAATATTGACGGGCAATTCTAATTTAAAGCATCGTCTTTATCATCGCGTTAACCCTAACACTATTTATTATAATAATATTGATGAACCTATGTCCACCAATCATATATTTTTTATATCGTCGCTGTCAAATCATAAAATAATAATAATATACCAGCAGCAATATGCGAGGTGGTCAAGGCGAGAACAGACACACACACACACACACACATTATTTGCATTCTATCGAAGAGTTATTTGCTTATTTACTTATTATATTATTTTTTTTTTTATATATATCCAAGACTGTTTACATTGATTACCGTGAAAATTGTATGAACCATAATATTTAAGCACAGGTGATTTATTTTTATTTGACCAAAATTGTTCAGTTCGTCGTATATCTATTAAAGTGAGTTTTCAATGAATTAAAAAAGTTGCTACATTGATCAAATGTCTAGAATATTTGCTTACTATTGAGGTTAGCACAATAAGAATCTGTGATGGTTCTACTCGTTATAAATCATATAAATTATATTAAAAACTGTTTCAAATTATAAAACGTTGAATTTAAAATTACAATTTACACGGTTTCCGGAAATAAGATAATTTATATAGAACAACTTAATTGTATGCATTTATTTACACCGTTTTGAGTTAAACGAACCGGCGCGTTGGAGTTGAAGGTGAATCGGAAAATTATATTAAATATCTTACGATTTATTTCTATTAATTTCTATGTTGAATAATATATTATATATTAACCCTTGATGTAACACGATTTAAATTGAAAATCATTTTCTCAACTAAAATAAAATTACCTTATGAAATGATAAATAATAATAAATATTAATTTAAAAGAAACAAATTTACCGTTAGTAAATAAATGTCGAGTACAATTCAAATTTGGTAATTTGATGTATACAATAATGTTTCACGCAACCGTGTTCTTATTTAATAGTAATTATTTAATTGTATGCACTTAGTTGTTTTTAAAATAATAAACAGCAATATATAAAAGAACTATTGATACGCATCAATTTCTCTGTAATAAAATTTAATACCATGTATACCTAATATTAGTTGTGAAAAATGAAAATTTAACGATTACAACCCGGTTGAATTGCATGCAGTTAGTAGATAAATTACAATGTTTGTTAACGAAAATATTATTATATTGTGCGCAAAATGACCAAAATCAAACAATTTTCACGTTGTCGCTTATCATTGTTGTGCTAACCTACAGGAGACACAAACCCAAGCAATAATAATTATTGTTCAAAGTGATTTACGTAGTAACGTCACGTCGACGTCGGCGATATGAATAGTATTAATGTGTCATAATGTGATGTCTGGGCTTGGCCCTAGGTACACTTTTTTCCCTGGCTTAACGAATTACACAGTAATGCACTTAAAAATCACATTTTGAAGAGTTGAGGGCGGCGATGGGGGCGGTCGAGAATGGGCCTGCAGTGTTCATGCATTATTCAATACCGAAACCTTTTTCCACATACGCGTATATATTGTGTCGAGATGATAGCCGCGAACTTATCTCTCAAGAAACTGGCGTATTCAATTACGGCGAAACGCTTTCGAAATCTCCGACACTTTGCTGTTTTAATCAGATGAAGTACCGGCAATAAAAGGATTGCTCGGCGCCAAAATGCGAATAACGTTTGTACCTAACTAATAATAATAATATTATCAAGGTTGGGTTTTCATTGGAAATGTTTTAAACGATGTATGACAACGGCCGTAGATTTTTTTTAATTTTCATGTATATGTATTACGCCGCCACGTGCCACATAACCATGGTATGCCTATACCTAAGATTATGGCAGAGAAAGAGTATTGGCTACGCAGAGTTGTGTGTGTCCACCACTGTTGTAGCTGCAGATAGACAAGAAAGTCGTTTGTCAACGAAAAAGCTAATATCCATGGCAAACCACTATATGTATGTAATTTTTATTTTTAACTATAAGTTTCTTAAAATTACTTTTTTATTGTGAAACTGGTCTCGTGATTTCATCGTATGTGATAAACATTTAGTTCGTTTACTTTGTTTCGTGTATTTACTATAATCTATAATTCATGGAATTGTTTCGTAATTTATTTAGGTTCATGCTATTAATTGATTTCGTGTTTTTATGGACGACATAGAAATATTATGTGACACTGAAATTAAAAAAAATACATCAACCAAAGTGATTTTTCATTGCATCGTTATTATTTAGATATCACATTTCAAAATGTATATTTGCCATATGCCCTAACTTTGTATGCTTTATAGTGATAATGATAATTAGGCATGACAAACATTAAAAACTGGTCATGATTTTCAAACAGGTTATTATTGATAAAATATATAATATTATTTTATATTGTCGGTAAATGAAAAATCATTATTTAACCTACCTACCTATTATAATATTATGCTTATTATGTGAATCTTAAGCTACATACATATTGAAAACAAAATAATCTATTGAAAATGGTAAGAACAATAATCCCTTCCCCTACATCTACATACGACAAAACACATCAATATCAACTTCCTGAAACTAATAAAATTCTCAACACCACTTGCGCATTATGCCGCCCGTAATAAATTAATAACTATTTCGTTTTATTATGTTATCAAATGCATTCCCGTCAATTATATAAACAATAATAATATAGGCAAACACACACACGTTATTTTCAACGGCGCAAGGCTAAGTTTGCAATTATGCCCCTTAGCCACACCTTATTATTTGTGCCTGTGCATACACGTAGATTGTCGTGAATAGATTTTATTTTGAATCTACTTACAACGACGTCGAGACCTCGTGAGGAAACTGATATGATAATGGATATTATATATTATTAAGGTAAGCTATACACTGTACACAGTATATATAGTATTTATTATGTATGTGCTTTGTAATGCACTACAAGTGTTTGGAAAAATTGTGACCTACACAACTACACTGTGGGTCCGTATAGACGATTCACCAAACATCTATAGTGCTCACACCCGTTTTCCTAGTAATAATGTATTTATTCAAATTCTGATTTTTGAAATCTTTTAGTACACTTAAAGTCCATATTTTAAAATAGTTGGATTTTTTTGTATGCCAGTATAACAGTACACATTACTGTGTCCTATAGTTATAAAAACTTATATTTTTAAAATTGAGAACCACCAGTTTTACTGTAAATTTTTAGGATATTAGAAGATGATTTATTTTGTTTTAAAACGTTGATGCAATTTCAACGAGTATTATTTGATAACTAAACTATTTTTATGTACAATATTTGTCATATTTAGTGTAGTATTTATTATACTCTTGAACATTTGTATAAGCTTTAATAGAATTAATATTAATTATTATATTATTTTCAAATCCGCGTAGCCGTCATCTTTTTAAACCTATTACGATTTACAGTGAAATTTTATCTTAATTACATAAAAACTGACAATTTAGATACAAATAGTTAAAATTTTATTTTAGATGCCTCAAATTTTTCAAAAAAATTATATAATTTTTATAGAAAAAGGGTTCTTTTAATATAATAAAAATAATTGTGTAAGCTCGGATATGTCGAATAAATCACACTAGGACTCTCCTTAACTGGCATAAACAAAATGTAAGTGCCTACCAGTAAACATTGTATTAAATCTTAGTAGAAAATTTAAGAATTAGAAATTAGAAGAAATACATTATTAAAACATAAAAGAGTGGTAAGCATGCTTGGAAAATCACCCTTTATATATTGTAATTTATTATATTTGATATAACGAACGTCGTATAATATAATAATATTCGAACACTATATAAAATTACCCGTCAGTGTCTGATCGTAGCCCTTTGTGAAGAACAGCATTGCCTTGGCCGCCCTTTCCGGAGTCTTCAGCAGCCCTTGGCGTTCGGGGTTTTCACCCAACGCACTCAAAAGCATCTTATATGAGTCAGTCATGTCCGGCAACAGGGCTTCCCGGGTGGGTGGCTTGTGGTCCAGCTCTAAGTCGTGGTGGAATGTGCAGTTCTCGTGACCTGTGGACCGCAACCGTATTCGTGACATAAGTTTTTTATCCCACAATACCCACACACACACACTCACACTCACAGACTATTAACTAAGGGTTGTGGTGAAAAATGGAGCTCTATCGCACGCTCAATTAAACACATGGTAAAAGTCTATATATATATGTGTATGTGTAGCATGTACATATATATATATATATGTATGTGTAGCATGTACAATGCGCATTTTACATCTACACACGCATTCGTCATCGTAAAATATAATATTATACGATATCATAAGGCAACACTATCAATAATTTCTAACTATTATTTAAGTTTATCAATCGTCGTAACCGTACCCGGTGTCTTACCCGGCGTGGTGGAAGTTCTGGGCGTTTTCGGGTTGCCCGTGCCGTCAAATTCGTTTTCGTCTTTCCACGACGCGAGTTTCTTCAGTGCCGGAGGTTTGGTCTTTTTTAGCAGGCTCACCACGTCGGTGCCGTTGCCGTTGGAAACCGTAGTGGTCATGACTGTGCAGGCTATCACTTACGGATGTGGATAGTATAATATTTTATTGTCTTGTCAACGCCGACTGGTGGCGATAACGGAGCGACGGGGAGAAGATTGGAATAATATAGAGACAATAATATTAAGGTATATTGGGTAGGTATTAAAATTAATATCAGAGTGTATCTGCACTGTGACGGGGGATGAAAAAGAAAATGCGATCGACAGGTTGACTCGTGACGGCGGTGAATGCGAAAGTGAGCCGGACGTCTGGTGACGGTCAGCGCACGACACTGAATGCGATTCCGGGAGAGTATCAACGCGGCTCTCGTGGTCCGGTCGGGTCTTCGGAGGAGCGATTCGCGCGTGTGCGAAAGAGTGCGCGCCGGACGAATTTATAACAATATGCGTGTCGGCGGGAGGGGAAGTATGAAGAGGTGCCGCCGCGTATCGGTTGTCAACTTCGCGCTTTTCTCCCTTTCCCCTTAACTCCTTCCCACCACCCCCGTCGCAGTCGTGTGGTTTTCGACTCTGACTTTTGGCGAAGGATCGACAGTACTTTATTAAAATTATGTAATGACAGGCGTAGTATATTATAATAATATAATGTGTGACAAAAAGAATAAAATTAAAATAACTAAAACACACGATAGTATTATGAGTTCCCGTTTTACATATTTTCATAACATATTATAATAATATTATTGTGTGCGGAATGCGCGCGATCGGGCTAATTGAAATTTAACCAAAGAGAAAAGTGTTAGGTTAATAAAGGCATAATATAATAATATATTGTAAATCATAAATGCGTCATGCCTATTATCAAATTAATGCGATGCAAATTTAATTGATTAATAAGTACCGAAGGTACCTATAATAGTGATATAGATATTTTTCAAAATAGAAGTGCACTGCAAAGTGCTTTTGCAGGGTTTTTGCAGAGTAAACATTATCGGCGGATTTGTTTGTTCTCTCTCAGCTCGGCAGAACGTCTCAGAAGCAAATAACGATTTTGTTCTATTGAAATTCCGGTGTATAATATAGGGATTAAAACCTTGACGTTTTGGTTTTGCCGTAATCGGACTTAACGGCCAGCCGAATAATCGCTATATTAAATAATAATAATATGTCTCGGACAAATTTATTTTCAATCATTAACAATGTTGAATAATTGTTCGTACGATAATAATATAGTTTTACTAAGTACGTTCAAATTATTATAATATTCATGTGATATAATATGCGTATTCAGTTATGTTGTGATAGATTTCATAGAAGATTTGAGATTATGACGTTAACGTTAACCAATTAGTTCAGAAATCAATTATATTATATATTATCATAAAGAATTATTGAAATCGATATTTTAGTTAAAATATTTATTTAAATTATTATTATTGTTATCTTATCTTACTTAATCGTAAATAATACGGTGGTCAAAAAAGTCAGTGCATTTTATAAAACCGATTAAAGTACAGACGGTAAAATAATATTAAGCTCACAATAATAATATGTTATATTATGCATTTCGTGGTAAATAAATAATATAAAAATGTCGTTTAGATAACTCAATACTCGTTGTTGATTTATTGTATTATCTATAAATATACCTAATAGATACTTACCAATATAAACGTGGGCTACGTGCGTAAACACAATATGTAAAATAGTTAACGGTTTTGAAAGGCATACAACAATATAAATGAATGATTCAAGGACCATAATATATTATTAATAACTAGGTATACGGTTCGACCGTAAACGAGTAATTAGTTGAGATAGTAAAAAAAAATATTGTGTGTATATTATCATAATATCTACGAAATGTGTCTGATTAAATGGCCCCGACACTTAGATCGTACGTTGGTATATTTTTGGAGTATCAAAAGTACCGACGGGACTGCTGAATTTTTCCTTTTTTTATCAATATAATCGTTGTTGGAAAAATAAGGCATTTGTTACCTCAAATAGGTAACGTAGTAATACATTTATAAATATACAATTCCTTACTGGAATCGATAAAACCCCAACTTATACTTAAAGAAATGGCATTACCTACTAATTATTTTCTTCTTCAATTTCGGAAAAATTAGACTATAAAAAATTATTTTAATTAGGTAGGTAGGTCGTAGGTAGGTCGTAGGTAGGTATTGGTTGACGCTAAAAGTTTTTCACAGGACCGATGATTATTTAAATTAACCTGTGTTCAGAAACTAGTTTACTATATTGATTTTAATATTTTACTTTTACCTACCCGTTATATAATACGTAATATACATTATAAAACTAGTTCTTAAATATTAGTCTCATACATTTTACATTATAGGCACTAAACCTATATATTGTACATTAATTGTACCTTTTGTTTGAATTCAATGTTTTTAAAAGCAATGTTATACATATAAAATATATATTATTCAATAAATTATTAATACTTATTATACCTACAATCATAATATTGTATTGGTCTATAATATTGTGTACTTAGGTAATAAACAATGGTAATATTGTTACAGTTGGAATACGATATATTCACCAAAGACTCACGGCAACTAAAGCAAAAATAAATAATATCACTGGGATTACGAAAAACTATTCCATGCAGTTTAATCCGAAGTTGATAGTAATGCAACTCAAACAAAATAATAATACAATTTAAAAAAATTAGCTTTTAGAATAAAAATATAATTCATGTTATTAGTTTTTATTATTACAGAAAATTAATTTAATTTGAATCAATTAAAAATGAAAAAATCTTGAAAACAAATTGCTTTTACATTAAAAAAAATATGTAAGTATCTTATTATACTAGTACTTTAAGTACCTGTTAGTAATGTTGTACATATAAAATATATATTATTCATAAATTATTAATACTTATTATACCTACAATCATAATATTGTATTGGTCTATAATATTGTGTACTTAGGTAATAAATAATGGTAATATTGTTACAGTTGGAATACGATATATTCACCAAAGACTCACGGCAACTAAAGCAAAAAAAATAATATCACTGGGATTGCGAAAAACTATTCCATGCAGTTTAATCCGAAGTTGATAGTAATGCAACTTAAGTTAAGCTTAATAATATATTATTACAATAAGTACATTTTAAATAGTAAAATACAATTTTGTAATTACCTACGACGACTTTTAAAGTAATGATCAAAATAATGATACAATTTAAAAAAATTAGCTTTTAGAATAAAAATGTAATTCATGTTATTAGTTTTTATTATTACAGAAAATTAATTTAATTTGAATCAATTAAAAATGAAAAAATCTTGAAAACAAATTGCTTTTACATTAAAAAAAATATGTAAGTATCTTATTATACTAGTACTTTAAGTACCTACCATTTTATGTAAAGTGTTAAGTATAAATTATACGACTAATTTGTATGTATTGATTTATTGACAGGTAAGTTGCCGACGTTTAGATCATTTGGTTAGTAAATTTATATTACAAATAATTAAGTTATGTAAATATTTAATTTATTGTTTAAAGTATTTATAATTATAACTATAATTTTTATCTCCTTTAATATTTTTTTAAATCAATTTTCTCTAATATATAAATATAATATTATTCAAAATTATAGTACTGTTACATAGTATCAAAAAACATATAATATGAACATTTAAAAATGTAATTCCATGGGTAATTTATTATTTCAACATTATACAAAAGAAACTTTAAGCTTGGTATGTAGTAATATCACAGAATTATTGTTTCGTAAAATAAATTCAATAACGTCATCTATATTTAAAATCAAATAATAATAACTTTTATAGCTTGCCAAGTTTTCTTCGACTATACATTTTAAAATATAATATAAATAAAATATATATTATGTTATTATTATATTAATTAGTATTTGCATTGGAAAATAAAAACAAATAATAGTTGATAAATTCTTTTTTTAATCGGTTGATGTAAAAACTGGTTTTATTAAATCACATAGCTAAATTAAATAAATAATAGATTCCATAATATGAATCAGATGATCAGTTATTTTACAATGTTTCATCACTATATTGATTTTCCAGAAGCATTACTAAATATTTTATTCAAATGATTATTTCAATAGTATATGTGTGTAAATGAAATGTTGTTCGAACCTGTTACATGAAATAAAGTAACCTTGCGCTCATAGACTGTTTTGCATGTTGTTCAATTATTTTTGATGATGGAATTATAAAAAAATTTTATTTCATGTGATTATCTATACTGAAAGTCTTGTGTTTAATTGTGATCAGCGTAAGAATAGGTATCAACTTGCCTAACTCAATAAATTAACAATAAAAGTTAACTGTACAATTAGGTAACATTACTATTAGTCGTATATCAAACACATAATAATATACAAAACACATTTTAAATATAATGAACTTCGGACTAAAAAAATATTTAAAATAAAATACAATTTATAGTTGATACGCATGGATATGTATATATTATGATATAATTAATTAGATGGTAACTGGTTACCATAATTTTTAATTTAATTTTTAACATAATTTATTGGGTCACGGTTTGAATTTATTTTCGAACGCAATGTCAACGTCTTCAAATTTAAAACAAAAGCTCGCAAGCATCACGAGGTCTTCAGAGATCAATACATAATTTTCTCAATACGTGATGTTGTGTCCTGATTGTTTGTCCTAACTTGCACTATAATATTTTAATTTTTGTTAATACTCGGAGTACTAGGTTTTAATTTTTTTACTTAAATTTCAATTGACAATATTTCTATCATCAATGATGTAAGACTATTTAAATTAACAGGTACTTAAGTACCTATTTTACATTGTCTAGAAAACAAAAATCAAATGACTTATTGGTTTATAAAATGATAACGTCCATAAAACATTTTATGTAAGCAAATACCTAACACAATTATAAGGTATCATTATTGTTCAACTCATTTTTTGGAGATTAATATAATTTCTTTGGACATTTTTAATTCTAGCAGACGTACTTTAAAATCTATTAATACAATATTTTAGGACCCGGATTAAATATTATAAAAAAAACAACTACAACAATCAGCATATTGTGTATTGATATTGGCTGAACATATACCATAGAATATATTTAAAAAAAAACATAGGTAAACATTTTCCTGTGGGTACCTACAACGCCATTTAATGGGATAAGGTTTCGAAATAAATTTTAATCTATTAGCCGAAAAGTAAAAAGTCAACGAAAAGTGGATATAAATCCAATTATGAGTATGATATTCCATTGATGATTTTGTTACCAACTCCTATTATGTTATAGAATTATATAACTAATTAATTTTAACTATTACGTAATAGTATAGGGTTGTATAAGAACACAATTATAAGTCAATATCAAATGTCCTTAACTGGAGAACTTCTAAGTATTCCGTATTGTATGCCTCTCATTTAAAATATATTTTGTCAATGTTTGCATGCAAAATCTTTGGTTACACGAGTGCATAGAAATAATTATTCACCCCCTCGATGAGCTGTCATTCAATTAAATAGGCGCCGATATGTTCATATAATCAGTGACAAAATGATTACTTAGCAAAAATGATATAACAATATGATTTTAGTGTCGCCTAGCTATTAATTACTAATGATAATATTATCTTATAATAATATGGTAAATGTTAAAAATTAAAATATGAACGAAATTGTACTACAGGAGACGTGTTTTGACTGTAATTGATTTAATTTGTGCACGCCGTTAATTATTATTAGCCGATTCCGAGTAAAACGAAAGTGTCAATTAATGTTAATTGACAAATAATAATATTATTATCTAACAATAATATCGTCAAATAATACTAAAACAATCAGTGGTAGGTAGGCACTTAAGTTTGTACGGAATCTACTTCATTTACAATCATTCTCCTGAATTACTTACCAAAATACACAAAATACGAAACCAAACGTTATTTCCGCTCAGACTGCAAACACATTTTATGTTTTTTTTTTTAACCAAATGTAGAATTCATAAAATATATTATTTCTCATATTCTATGAACTCTATTAGCATTTCTGGTATGATTTTTATTTTTATTTTTTTATTGCCAAGTAAAAATAATTATTAAGTGTCGTTTACTAGAACGTGTCAACGCGATGTCAATAATTTCATATTTTTTGTAGTTGACTAAAACGTACAATAACAATATAATTATTTTTCATATTGTTAGTATAATATTTTTAATGGCGTTAAAATCTGTGAATTCCGTTATGCTAGTGGTTTTCAATTAAATACCTATTTTCTTAATTATTCTTGTTACATTACGTCTAATCCACGATTATAAACATTGTAGGTATAGTCTTATTATAGGTATGTACAATTGTATTTGAACGGTTCACTTACAACTGTTGCTTCAATTTAACATACTAGTACCCAAGTAGCTACGCAAATTTTAATTATTTATAAAACGTAAAAAGTTATTTAAATTCAATAAAAAAAAAGGCGGGTAAGTCGTGGATGTCGCTCTGCTGTACAGTAGGTTACAAGTGGGTTACTGTAATGGATGGAATTAAATTTGAATCCAATGATATTATATCATTGTATACGAAAAACGATTCTGAACGGAGATGATTTGTCAGTCTAGATATATTATTTTTAAAGAAAAACTTATGGAGAACCTTGTACCAATTTTAAAAACTTAGTTATAAAAGAAAAAATTTTTACGATTTTT
>NC_042493.1:63577057-63598322 GCF_005508785.2 Acyrthosiphon pisum
TATTTAAAAAAAAAATACTTAGAAAAAATTGAAAATTCATTTGTCTATAATAGCTCAAAAAAAGTCGAAACACTTTGAAAATTTAACCCTGTATAGACAACGCTAATATAAACATCTGTGCAAATTTCAAGTGCTTACAATAATTATTTTTTGAGTTACAATAAAATTAAGTTTTCGTTTTTGTCAAAAATTGGTTTTGCGTAAAAATTCGCGTTTTTCCGTTATTTTTTTAAGGTTTTTCCTGCCGCTTTTGAAAAGTATTGGGAAATTTTCACTTTTGACCCCCCAAAGTACCAACTAGATTCACTTTCCTTTCAGAAAAGGTACAACTTTTGAAAATCGAAGCATTTTTACTGCTCCAAAAGTTGTCGTCAGACACAAAAAAAAAAAACACACATCATTGTAAAATCAATACATTCATCACTTCGTTCAGAATCTAAAAAAAATAAAAAGTTTTATTTTCTTAGGTGATGACAATATTTGTAATGTGGGTGTAGCAATATTGCGAGTGATTGGAAAACGTGTTATCGATAAGCCGTAAAAATATTATCAGTCTGGTGTAAATATATTATATACCTACCTACCTCCCCTTTTCGTATGTTATTGTCGAAGTAGAGATATATCAGCTCTTTAGGAATTGTTTTGAAATCATAAAATATATTACAAAAATTGTGTCTCCTATTGTGTACCATGTTCAATAATTGATTATTAAGAATGTCTATGAATTGCAACCAGTTTTATAAAAAATAGTAATCAAATTTTATTTTAGGACTTTAATTAGGTGTATCTGTTTGTACGAATTTATTTATACTACCCTACCTAACTTGTACTTTTTTATTATGATGGGAAAATATTTTAAGACATTTTAGTACCCTTCCTAGCGTATAAAACTACCCTTAAGGCATTAAATTATACACAGGGCTAAAAACACAGAAACAATGCATTTCTGATAAAGCAACGAAATCTGAGAGATCGCACCCGCGGCCCGCAAACTGGGTCTGGATCACTGTATCGTAGACGGTTGACCTGTACGTCAGTCCATCAGCTGAGACCGCCAAATTGTGACGTTGTCATTATTGTTAACTATAAAGCCTTTATCCGTCATAAAATTATAATCAAATATCTTTTAATTAAATCTGTGACTTGATTATATTATATATAAACCATAGTCCAACATCTACAAACTAACTTCATTTTTGAATCTCATTCGCCCCCATCTCTTGGTGCGAGATAAAACCCATCCCTGAGTGATCGAGGTAATGATGCCTAAAAAAAAATCTAAGTATTTTTCGAAAAACAATTGTAATCAAATAATCTCTTATCTATTTAAATGTACTGATTTGATATAGATATTGTGAGGATTTTTGTTTTAGCTAAATTTAGAAACCCTGACGATTTTCGATGGTGTTTCACGTTAGTATACCTATATGTAAAGTTTAAAAGCCGGGGTACTCACTCTGCTGTATAGTAGACTTCTAATTTCTATACTGTCATTGAGTAGATATACAAGTAGATATACATAGTGGATGTTTTAAATTTGAATTCAATGATGAACCATTGTGTATAAAAAACGATTATGTGTGGAAATGGTGAGTCAGCTTCTATTTCATTGAAGAAACGTTGTGCCCAATAAATTTCATGTACTTTTTCATTTTTATGTAGTACATTTGCTCTCAAATGCTCAATACATTGAGGCTATTTTAGGTAATGTTATTTTTACGATAGTCATATTTTAGCATATATAGGACACCACAAAAAAGCGACTATCACTGTCATCCAAAAATTATTTTTGGTTTGGTTAAAACAAAAAATTATTAAAACTTTTTTTAATTAAATAATACGGGTTGATATATTATTAAATTAGTTTTTTATATTATTAGGTAAATTATGTAATATTTAGTAAATAATAATCATAATAATATAAGCAATATTCTTTTATCACCGCATATAGTAATGCGACTCTTTAAAATAGATATCGATGAATTCGAGATTATTTAGATACTATAGGTGCAATTTACTATAATTATGTACTCTTTTTACTACTTCTTCACTGTGACCGCAATTATTTACAATCACAAATTTTATTGGATATATTATAATATATGAATCTATTATCTATATAATATATATTACTATAATAATAATATATTGTATTAAGTAATTTATTTTTCTATTAGTTGTAATATGTCTAGGCCAAAGAGTCCTATGTCATTTAAAAACTCCCGCATTTTTATGAAAATTAAAATAATTTTAGAATTCAATGTTAACTGTTGTACCACGAATATATTTATATTTTCATTTTAATATTTAAAAGGATGTTGAACCCCAACATATTATGTTTAAGTTACTAGTTACTTTTTTGTTATATGTTGAGCTTGGACTGATTTTTGCTGAAATCATCGCATATAAATTATATTATTTATTTTAAATATAATACTTGATTTATTCTGTAACCCCAAACACCATAAAACAATTTCCTACCAACGGTAAAAATATTTTCAAGAAAATAATGTTTGTCAAAATATTTAAAAAAAAGTTGCGTAAATAATTATGAAATATTTTATTTATATTCTTTAACCAAGAAGTTAATATTTTATAAAAAACATTTACAATTTTAACCATGTTTTCAAAAAATATTTTTTACGGAAACTTTATAAAAATAATTAGTCAACATTTTTATGCAATCGTATAGTACAATATTTCGTTATTATGAGTAGAAAATATCAATACAATATTATTAGTGAATTATTCATTATTCAAGCTTTTTATAATATTCACAAAATATTATCAATTCCCAAATGCCGGGATTTGCCAATTGAAAAAATTAAAAAATTAAAATGCCTATAGAAATAGCTATAAATAGCTTAAAAAGTCTGGAAATACTAATATAAATATTTGGTTAAATTCCAATTCTCTACGGATATTTTTTTTTTTAATTACAATATACATTATACCTAATAACAAAATCGATTTTGTTGAATAAACCCAGGTTTGCGTAAATATTTCCGTTTTTCCATAATTATTTTTATTTAGATTTTCCTGATTATTTTGCAGAATAATATATACGTTCAATTTGGTACCAGAAACCATCCTCAGTGTGAAAGATTTAAGCATTTTTTCCTCTCCAAAACGTGCCGAAAGACATGAAAAAAAATCGCATCATTATAATATTATTACAATGTAAAATATTGTAATACCAGTACGTTTATCGGTTCGCTCATTATCTAATATTTAAAAAAAAGAACACCCGATTAATCATGACGCAAGTTCGCCTCACGGACTTCTTCAATGTATTCATAGATGTGTTTGGATCCCTTTTTTTGCCAAAAACTATATTTTATTCACGTGTATCTACGTATATTAATATTATATCGCATGAATAGTAACCGTTGAGTGTTTTATATTACCACAGAGGATATTTTGTATAATATATTTTATATTTTATTGTGCAATATATTATACCTACTCAATGATTTTACCTATGATTCTATGATTCTCTGACGATATGACATAACAGTCATTATTATATAATAGATACGTCCTCCTGCCAATAATATCGTAAACTATTATACTAAGTCTATCGGTAGGTAAATAATATGTCATATAATAAACGTATGTGAACATAATATTATTATTATTATGATAATCTCTGTGCGTCGATTCAATATCGGCCGCGTCGTAATGAAGTTTTTATATTATTTTTTATTCGCGGATTCGACGGTGAGACGTGTTCGCTGTCACTGCCATCGGCGTCTGCGTCCTGTAATCCGCTAAAATTTTCCACACGCACCAGACGATGTTATATAATATTACAATAGCGATTTTGTAACATACCGTCGTAGTATCGTTTTGAAAATTCACCCGACTCTCGCGGCCCGTAGGTATCAATAAATTAAGGACAGGTTTGTTAAAAGTCTTCTCATTACGTATAAGACATAATAATACATACTATTATAATGTATATTATATACCAATAAAATCTATAGGTATTATGCACCTATACACTGGGTACCTATACATTATAATATACACGTGTATTTTATTGTGCTGCGGTGTATTCACTTTAACGAATATATAATATTACAACGAAAACAAGATATTTGACAGTTGACACAGATGATATTATTATAATACGTCATATTATTATCATATACCGTCGAGACGTCATCGTATTATTAGTTTTCATATTATATTTCGCCGTTGAAAGTCAAGACAGCTACCTATATTTTTCCGTTTTTAAATTGCTAATAATCCATATCTACCTATATTATAATGTTATATAAATATAAACTTAGTTTTTTTTACTAATGGCTATAATCTCAGGCTCTATATTGGTACCTAATAAAAATGTATACATTTATGCCAATAGATTCCTTATTGAGACTATGTGGGTATCTTAGTTTCTTTTTTAACCCCTATAGGTTGCTACATAAGATAGCTCACAGATGCGTTTCATTTCGCTCACGAATATCGAATATTGTTTTGATTATATAATATTATAATATTATATGGTTGAAATTGGTTTCAGATTATATTGCTATTATTATAAATAGAAAATTGGCATAACTAATATGGCCACGGATCTACGTTGTCATAAGAAAAAAACTATGTTAAGCTATGTATGATTTTTTTTTCTTTTTTAACAACATTTCTACCAGAAGGAGTACTTCGATTTCAATATATATTATCTTATCTTTTAGCAAATCGGATCAAGATGGCACTTTAAATAGGTTATTTTTCGATTTTCTCAATAGCTTTTTAACGCAATGGAAAAAACCACCAAAAGTTATTTTTAACTGATTTTTTTTTCTAACGCTTTGTTTATCACCATAAAAAAAAAATTAAAAATTACATGACTCCAAACAGGTATATTATATACAATTATCAATTATGAATTAATGGTTACTTATTAATAGGTACATATTTATAATTCATACATTATTTTTCGTCCACTCAGAATCGTTTTTTATTGAATGCATTCAAATCGAATACTGTAATAATACACTATCCTGTACGATGGACAACCTTCCACCACCACTGACCTACTCCACCCCACTGCACTTATCCACTGTTCACATTTTAAATTTATCGAAAAATACTATACATCTTTTAAATCAATGTATAAATTGGTGACAAATAATGAATATATTTTACACCTAACAGGTAGCTAATGTAGCTCGATCAAAGTACTCACGTAAATGCAATATTATAAGATTTATCTATATTTTATACATTAGGTATATACAATTGAGTGTATCTTGTTCTTTACAGGCTCAACAACTACTAGGACGTTTTTAATGAAATGTATAAAAATAGATTCACTGCAACTTGTAGGTGTTCATAGCTTATTTTGTTTAACCCCTATAGGGTGAATCACACATGCATTCAGTTTTGGCTCACAAAAATCGTATACCGTTTTGTTTATTCAAATTTTTTCCGTTGTAGTTACAGATTTATTACAAATATTCTAATAAATTAGAAGAAAATATAATATATTATGGAATATTAAAATGTTTAAAAATATATTATTAAAAAAAAATTAAAATCTTAAAATCAAATACATATTAGGTATGAAAACAATCATAATGATTGTTTTTATGATTTGATTTCTTAACTATAGACATATTATTTTTGATATTAACACATAAAGACGAACACAAATCAATTGAATTTACGTCGACTAAATTCAATTGATTTGTATCTAGATTTTTGCGTTTACGTCAAACATAATATGTCCAGAATTAAGAAGCAGTAGATCTTAAAATCAGAGCTTGCAAACATTATAATAACGTTATATTTGACAAAAAATGATTGAAATTTGTAAACGTAATTATAACGGAAACCGATACCTAATCAAAAAAAAAAAAAAAAAATTAATGCCGCAAAACAAAACACAATGATTAACAAATTATATTACTTATATATCATTAAACAAAACATGACGCAAAACTAAATATATAGAATACCATTAAAAAAAAATACCGTGAAACGTAATTTATAGAATTTCATTGAATGAAATAATTTAAAATGCATTTACTTATTTAAAAGTTATATAAGTTTCGTTGAAATATTTATTTCATGCATACGGACATTAGAATTGAATATAATATTATAATCCGTATTCGGGCCATTACCTACCCGCATTAGTTATTATAAATACATTTAATAGGTATTAACACTATTCTAAATAACGATAAACGCAAAACTTAGATAACGTTTTAATTTTAAATAACGGTAAACTCAAAAAGTGTGTAACGTTTTAATTGTAAATAACATAAAACAGAATTTTTTTTTTTCAAATACAAGCTCCAATTCAACTTACTGTATTATTATATCAATACTAATATCTAATAGTAAAATAAATTACTTTAATAGCAATAATGTCATAAAAATAAATAATTTACTTAGTATATTATATAGGCTGATAGTCGATAACTTTTTTTTTGCCCAGAATAATTTTTCGTATACAATGATTCTATATAATTTATTTAATTCAAATATAACCCATCCATTACAGTGACCCCTCTAAATAACTACTGTAAGTACAACAATTGCGCATGTTTTTTTCTTTGTTGCGGTGGTTGCCGGATAGTATAATGAGTGGGTTTCGTTCAGCGTTTTTGATTCTTTGTTTTCACTCCAATTGAAGGTACAGTAGACCATATTTATTGTTTTAAACCACACCTGGCATTGGAAAAACTGATAAGCATGATAAATTATTTTTATAGTAAATATTAAATAGTAAACGAATGCGCACGATGAAAAGTATATAATTTTGTAAATTTTGTACCTCATAACATATAGTTCTGATATTATATTGGCATTTGTATTGTTATTAGAACTTCCTTTTCTTATCTGAAAATACACCCAAATACTTATATCAATAATAATTGTATAAAAAAACCGTTTAAAAATAATAAATCTTTTAATTATGCTTGAAGCCCATTGACAATCCCACATCCAGGTGTATGTCCATATTTTATTAAAAATAATGTATTTCTATGCCTATGAAATGGCAGGCATAACGATAAATGCATAACTTGTAATACTATAATGTTTTAATTCTAAATAACGATAAACGCAAAAATTGTGTAACGTTTTAACTGTAAATAACATACTTAAAACAATTTTTTTTTTAAAAGCAAGCATTGCTTAAAATTAACCAATTTAACTGTGTTTGTATTATATATTTTAATTGAAGTAAAACGGAAAACGATAGAATGATAAATTAATTTTATCGGGTGAGGTCAGCTGATATAGCTATTATTGTAAGTATCTTTTTTATATAATTCAGAAACAATCCATGCAAAATGCAAATACGTAACTGTACATAGCAATGAGTATAACTATTCAGTATTGTCTTAATGGGTTTCAGTAAATGAGTAATCGAAATTATTTCCTCCCTTAAAAATATATAATATATCATTGTTGTAAGTTGTAGTGGATTTTACAGATTTATCATACCAGTATCTTCGGCAAAGGTAAGTGTATTTTTTTTTTTTTAATTGCAATAAATTTCAACTTTTTTGTTAAGTTTAAATGTCAGCGTATTTTAAATAATGATTCTGTTTCTTATAAGTAGTTATATTTAAAAATAACATATTGGTTCTGACGGGATTGAAGTGGGTTTAGCCATATAAAATATCTCCACCTATATGGCTATGTAATATGATTGACATAGTTGAATCTCTACAAATATCAAGATGTAGTTATTTATTGGTTTCTTTAGATTTTAAATGTTTTCATAGTTGCATTGCATGCGAACGTTGGTATATTATATTGTATTACCATGATATAATATTATGTTCAATATATTACTTATTATGAATTACAATGATACCTGATCATATTTTTACAATGTCATATTTTACTGCAGGAACATTTATACGATCAATAAAACAAATTGTTAATTTTTAACGTCACGAGTTGTTACTTTTGGGTTTCTTTTACAAGCTTAAGCAATATATAATTTATATCTTATATATTTAGAGATTCGACCTTAAAATTATCAAAAAACGTGTATTGATAAATTAATATAAAATATATTATATAATACAACATTATTTACCATTGAGTGAAGCGAAGTAAGTAAATAACTAAATATTAGCCTATCCTATTCTATCCATCATTTGTATCTGTTCCCACACAAATTTTGATTTTTTTTTTTATGTTGAAGAACTATATAATGGAGTCTTAAAATGGTAAAAAGATAGCGTATTTTTGGCAAATGTCATGGAAAAAATTAAATTAATGATTATGTTGTATTAAATTCTCATTTTCTTAGTTTTTGAACACTAAGATTACAGTTTTATTATTTGTAATCATTTAAAATAAAATTGTAAATCAAATCATTTTCCCGCTGCCGCACAAAATCTAAAATGTTTTATTGTTAATTGGTGCTGAAGTTTTCGGTATGGCTTCAACGCAGTTCTCAGAAACTGTACTGGAACCTAGTGTATATAATAATGCCGTTGCAGAAAACATCATGTCATGTAATATTTGATTCTACGTTAATATAATTATTATAAAAAGTATATGGAGTTACAAGATGTACAATACAGTTTTAAACGATTGTTTGTATGTGCTTTATATAACAAATATACCAAGTGATTATTTTCTGTACATTCATCAACTCAAAAAGAATAAACGTTTTTGAAATATTTTTTGCCTTGATTCAAATTCATTTCGAAGAAAAATTATTGTTTTTACTATTTGCATTATAATCATTTTAAAGTTATTTGAATGACAATATTATATTATGTATTTTAATTTCATGTTGTGTAGTATAATATTTTTCTGAGAATTTTATATAGAAAAATGGAATTTCGAACGAGTTCTTAATTAGTTATTAGTTTATTTTCTAGTGATGTTGAGTAAAGTTTCACAGATGGTAGTTTATACTTCTTTTCTGTTTTATTCCACTCATATAAACTTTAAATATTTTAGAGTTATAACTTATTAAATGCTGGTTTGAAATTTTGTTATTATATAACTATTATATTACCTATCAACATTTTTCAAAAAAATATTTCGCTCATAATTTGAAATTTAAATTAAAGTTGTCACTCTAAAATGTAATAAATATACTTTCAAAATCTTTAATACTTTTAAAGACAATACGATAGTGTTGGCCGTTAAAAAAATCACTATCTAATGCATATGTATAATAAGTACATAGTATATATGTATAATATAATATAATTTATAATAGTAGGTAGTCAAAATTGACTGTGTATAGGTATGTTAAAAAAATTGTAATTCCGACTGTGATAGAAATTACATGGGATACTTCAATATATTATGCTGTTAATAGGCACGTCACACGTATTTATAAATATACTTATATTAAATATATTATAAGGACATAGGTATGAATATTTATTATAAACTATATAGGTGGTTTGGATTAATTGTGCATGTCATATTTTTTCTTAAGTAAAGATAATTTACAATTTTTATATTGTCTTACAATACATTTGTTACGATTAGGTATCTATTAATTATTAAACGTACAATTTTTATAGATTAATCAATTATGTATATTTATTCAACAAAATATGAACGATATCATATTATATTATTATTTATGTTTAAAATACTGAAATGTTTCATTTCATTTCAACTGTAGACCTTTATATGTATACGTAGACTCATAAACAATTAATTGTCTTTTTGACATAATATAGACAATGAAATGAAATGCCGGAGGAGCATAAATAATTGTATCCTCATAATATACCTACGGCGTAAATTCATTGCCACAATATAATTTGTCGCGTAATACCTATCTAATAGTTTTTCTCCTAGTTTGAACGATGTTTTGATATGATTTGAAAGGTACCTATACTATATAATACGTACTGCCCACGCATGACAAATGGCCACTATTACGTCTTTTAACAAATGGCGGAGAGCTATCGAGTGAAATAAAATTGATGATTTATTTACGACAACTGTCGTTGATATCACCGTATCATTATTGTGTTGTGCACACAATAACGCTTTGTTGTTGCAATATTGTATTTGGGTCAAGTCTGCGAGTAAGAACCTGTTATTATTTTATCCGTCATGTCAATGAAACACTGCGGTTTTTAACCGATCTACTTTGTTTGCTGATTATTATTTACCTTCTCGGATTGATGGAGCGAGTTCACACGAGTGGAACACTTGTTGAGGGAGGAGACATGACTACGATGGATTATTTTCAGCAGTAGTTTACGCGGAACGTAATACCGAATTATCAACATCATCATCGTCGTCGTCGTCGTCGTCGTCGTCGTCGCCTCTGAATCGTTATGAGAGCGAGGGCGTAGCAGTTCTAATCCAGTGCGTCAGGGACGATGTTATAGTTATTAAAATATAACATCATTATGAAATGGTTAGAGACGTTTGTTTTTATACGAATGCGACGGATAATTAATGAGTTAAAGGTCTTTTTTAACATATAAGGTATTACTAAATTATTGCAATAGCAAATACATAGTTAATAGGCAAAACACGCTTATATAGATCGTTTCCAAAACATTCACATGTAAAATTTGTTTAATCCCCAAATTACTAATTAGTAATTTCGACTTTGCGCATTTATATATTTGTGACAATGTGACGTTATTGATAATTGTGTGTGTATGAGAGAAGGGAGATAATTTATACATATCCTTTTAGCCACCAAAGTCTCTAAAAAATAGGAAACAAAATCAGGATATACAAGAGGAGTGAACAAGTTTACTAGCGCACTCATTTAGTTTCGATCAGTATAATGGACAATGGCGCATTATTATTATTATCATTAGGTAGTAGGTATAATAGAATATGTGTTCGACGTGGCTTATAGCTGCTGATGTGTCGTTTTTAAATTTTGTTTGGTGCTTGAAACGCTTAGACTACAATCGTCACGTCATGGAAAATAAGTGTTACGTCATGAGTGGACGCTCCTGATCGGTTATTTCATCGAGGTAGCTCGTAGTGAAAGCATGAGTGCTATTTCCCAAAGCGAACGCTGTGCAGAAATGTTAAATGATAAGAGATAAATTATTATTAACTCTCGTTTACCAATTTCGAAAAGTTAAAATTAATTAAAAGACAACACATAGAAAATTGTGAAAAAAACTTTAAAAATACAATAACAAATATACAAAAAAATAAAACCTCTGATAACCGGCGTAGCGATAATTGATAATATCGGAACACTCACGCCATCGCCATTAATATTTGCGTTCGTCTAGAGACTTGTGAGCGCTCATGTCTAAACGAATGGTTCAAATCAGGGCTTTACACTGGAATAATTTTTTTGGGTTTCGGGTTATTTCGGGTGTTTTTTGGGCGTTAATTTTTTCAATCGGTTTTTTATATACGGGTTTTGGGTTATGATATTTATTTGGGTTAATTCGGGTTTCGGGTTTCGGGTTACGTTCGAGTGCAAAGCCCAAGTTCAAATCGTAGGTATACAATAAGCGTAAGCACTGAAAGTAAATAGGCACCCATTGGTGGGTTAAGCCCATTGGTTTAATTCATCGCTATGGAATAATCTATCGGGTTTTAGTTGCTCAATTCACAGCTTTAGTATTAATATTTATTACTATGAATTGTTTAAGTAATACATAAAAAAAAAACCAAAAATTATTGATTTTTAAAGTGATAAATTTAACACGAATTGCCAAGTTTTAAGTAACTCTAGAAAAACCGTCATACACGCTCGTTCTATATTTCTCATATTATAAATTATATCCGGATAGGTATTTAAAATAACTATACTTTTTGGTTTCTAAATTATCTGGAACCGGTAATTTTATTTTATTAAAACCAGAACTGAACCGGAAAAATTATTTTATTTTTGGAAAACCAGTACCGGAACCGATGTCAATAAATTCAAAATGTTTCATTCTCTGGAGTTAACAAAGTAATTTATAAGTAGTCTCATATCAGTACAAGTTACTCACAACTTTTGTGTAAATTGTACTAGAAAAAATTTTGCGATCATACACTATTTGGAGAATATAATTCTCAATAGACTGATTAAATAAGTATGGTGTAATTATAATATTATGATGATTTTTAATAACTTTAATCAAAATGTTTAATGTATTCATGAACATTTTTTAAAAAATGGCAAATGATTACAACTTAATCATGAAAAATTTGTCATTTGCAATGTCATTGGTACAATTTTTATGTCTACTATTTTTCTACAAAATATTTAAATGTGACATCTTATTTATTGATGTGTAGGTATAATTTACGAAAACAATTATTTTGATACACATTTTATAGTAATAAAATTACTAATTTATTTTTGTTAAAAAATTTAGTTAAAATTGAAAAGAAAACTGGGTACTTTCACTACTCATCGATCATTTATCGAATTCACTTATTGGCGGTCAAACGAGTCGACATCTATAATATTTAAATCATCTATACAACAGTTATAATACATTTGTGTTCCTAAAATAAATATTTATAAAGTTCTGAGTACGATAACGGAATTCAGTTTTCTTAATTAAGAGTATTTATGATAGGTATCCAAAAAGAACTGAATATACTGTAAAAACTAGGTGGTAATAATAATGCTGAAAAAAAAATATCAAACCGCATGTGTGGATAAGCTCAAGTAAGGTTTTTAAAGAAATTTTGTTGATTTGGTTTGGAAAAGTTATTTTACTAAGTTCTATTTTAGCAACTTGACTATCGACCAATAATAGGTAGGTATTAACAACAGAAAATAACTGAATAATCAGAATAATCATATCATTAAGAAATAATAGTATCATATAATATTTGATAAGCATGCAAATATTTAAAAAATAATTTTATTGCTGAATCCAGAATTCAGATTTTCCCAAACCGTAGGTCGTGATTATATTTTTGGTGGGTCACGTTCTGTTTGAAATATTTATATAATTTTGTATACCCAATATAAAATATTTAATATTAGATTACTATAAAAAAAAAATGTATATTATAAATAATATATAAAATAAAAGATTTATTTTATTTACAAATATGAGTGCAGCTATGATACATTATTTTCCATATAACTATAGCTATTGTATACCAATGTTTGAATTTAGTTTAATCATTGATCCAAGACGTTTACAAGTGTATCAGTGATTGAGAGACACGTGCTACCACATCGCTGCCATATTAAAACAGTGAACATTTTCGGAAAGTTATAATAATCAACAGTGAAACAAAAAACAGCTCATTTATATGTAATTGAGGTCTGTGGGTCGACAAAGCTTAAACATTTTTCAAAATGGGTCATAGATCCCATGAAAAGTTTAGGAATCTCTAATTTAGGTTGTTCCTGTGTCTGTTATACCTACATCGGTAAAATTACCAAAAATGCTTTATATTTATTATAATAAATTATAATCAGAAGTATTTAATGAACCATTCCATCATCATAAACGTACCTAATGAGTGTACAAACTAAATAACTAATAGGTAATAATAATAATTATATTACATAGTAATAAGTTGTACGTAGTGATTCATTAATCACTACTATTTAAGTAGGTAGTAAAGTGGATGAATTAATTAATGGCAAAATAATGAAAATATTAAATATATTCTATTCTCTGTGTAGGTATATAGAACGCGATCTATTGGAATAAAGTACAACCATGGTTCGAAATCAAACTGCTTTATGTTTGACGCTAGAGTGCTCTTCTATACGCTTATGCAGTTAATTCAAAATATAATATTTTTAAAATTAACAATATTATTACCTACGACATTATATTTTACATAAGTATTAAGTACCTATACCAAAAGTACAAAAATGTAACTAAAAAATATCAAGATTATTCAAAAATAATCTGTTAATATTGTAATACTATAATACACAAGTTATATAATAAAATTATGGAAAATATAATTTGTTGACATCTATTACAATATTTTATATTTTCTATAGAAAATAACGCGAAACATTACGCAGTCTAATCAAAAATTTGATTTCAATTTTTACTAAGAAAAACAGATTTAGAAAAATTCTAAACTCTCCGAGTATACAAGCAAGCATGTTTCGTAGAATTGTAGAGTAATCTTAGAATTTTAGAATTAATTTCGTAGAATTGTAGAGCAATATTGTAGAAATGTTGAGTAATTTTCTTTCCTTTGTAGAAAATAAAACACTAATAACTGTAAGTATAATGAATAAGTTAAAAATCAAGTTTCCATTATTTTTTGTCATAATGCAGACTCCAAGCTTCTATAAATTACTTTTAGATTCTAAGCGGAGTGATGAATTTATTGATTTTACAATTATGCGTGTTTCGGATTCAGAGAGGAGCGATAATTGGGGTTTTTAATGATGTGTGTTTTTCTTTTTTTTGTTTGAGTTAGAAGTCATTTTATCTAGTAAAAATCATCTGATCATAAACTTTGGGAGAAGTTTCTAGTAGAAAATTTGTACTAGACTCTAGATTGCCCTTTGAAAAGGTCAAAATAGTAGAAATTATAAACTAATAAAAAAAACTACAAACATTTTTTTCAAATTTTGTAGAATTATTTTAAAAATAATTGTTTGATTGCCATGGTTGCCAAAATGCAAAAAAATTGGACCGCCTTGCGTCAGAATCCTATTTTATCGTATAAATCATGACTTATCAGTGAATTCAAATTTAACACATCCATTATATTTACGTGGAATACTTGACATCTACTGTACATCAGAAAGATTTTACCTAATTGCCCTCTTTTTTTACTTTACAATATAAATGCTGATATAATATTGAAAGCGGACAGTTTATTATAATATAACACTAGTCGTAAACAATACGATGGAATAAAAACTAATACTCTCTGACATTATAAAATATAATATTATAACCTCATTATATTTTAATACTGCAACATTAGGTATCTACATAAAAATATACAAAAATCAAATCTTTTTTTTTTAATAGTATTATACCATGTGAGGTAGAGTTATACCTACCACAGGTCCAGCAGAAGGTGTTATGCACCTATGGAAGGTATAATATTTTCCCACGCGAATTTAAGATTTACCACGAATTAAATAGGTAGGTAATGAATTACGATGCTTTTGGGATTAAATATAATATATACCATTAATATTGTATTAGATGCATTATAACTTATGAGGTTTTACATTGTTATTACTATTATTGGTTACGGAAAATACAAATATCCACTAAACACTGAAAGGGATGATTTAGAGATAAAATACGTTATGTTAAACGAAAGCAGGTATTTTGTGATATAATCATAAAATAAATGTGGAGTGGTTGGTATGCATTTGAAATAGAAATGCTTATGAAATATGTCTTTTTTTCATGATCAATCCAACTGCTATTATAGAAATAATAAAATTATAATATGGTATACTGATGAATTAAATATTAATATTTTAAATTGAAAATTAATTATGTTCGCTAATTTATTGTTCAACTATAATACATATTAACCTTATTTGCATTATGGGTGGTAAGAAATTCGTCTATTTCGGTGGGAATGAGGCAACTAGTATGTACCGATGTTTTACCTATATTCAAGTACTTACCTGGCTATTTATATGCATTTTACTTAGGTAGGTATATATTATAACAAAGTTGTCTATTCACATCAATACTGGGCTTGATTATTCAGATAGATTAGCTAGTGACTGTCGATGGCATAATGTAAAAATATCATCTCCGAGCCATCTATTTACATTATTTCATAGTGAATAATATATTATGTTGTTGAAAAAATAAGCGATCATTCATCATTACGAGATTTTTTCGTATGGCACCAACGAATATGATAACTGAATAAATTTTGTCATATAGTATACAAGATATTATTATATATTCTTAGCTATATATAGCTTATATTTAGAGTTCAGAGTTGTATTATTCACTAAGCATCCTCGTCAACGGGAGGTTGTTTAGTAGGTACCTGTATATAATTATTTCAAAAAGGTAGATAAGTAATAAAGTTTTCTATTCCTATGGTCACGACCGCAATTATATTAAAAAAAAGTTCATAATAATAATATGCATAATTTAAAGATCAAATTTAAGATGTGGTATAAGGTATATAAGATGGATTTATTTAGGGATGTGGGTGAGGTTGATCCTTATTCCTTACTCAAAATTATCTCAAAATAATAAGAAGAAAACGGAAAAAATGAAACCAATTGATAATTTTATAAATTCACATTATTAAATATAATTCTAAATAGCAAAATATTTTAATGTTTACATTGAATAACTCATAAATAATAACAGATAGGTGTATTTATTGGAAATTAAGTTTAAATCATCAGTTATTCAGAAATTTAAATAAAAAATAAAATATTATTCCGTTTTGTCGATAATTTTAAAATTTTTAAAATAAAATGAAAGAGCGTAAAAACTAAACTATTATTATTCGAAATACTATATTATGTATAGGACATATTATATATTTTTTTAATTTAAAATAGCCTTCGGAAGCAGCTGCAGTGGCCATTGCGATAAATTTACATACTATAATGGATAAATTGTATTGTTATGTTATGATAATAAAAAAAAAATGTAGATTTTATTATGAATGACTTATCAGGATATTATAGTTAGTGGTGAAGGTTTGAGGCAACAATACAAATTCAATATTGGAGGATATCCGATGTTGTAGAGTCGCGATCTTCACTTGGCGATTTCGCTAGTCATCGAGGAAGATTTGAATCACCCCTTTCATGTGCGTAAGTGCCGAGTTCAGTGAAAGTGTGAAACTACAATTTCTATTGTACCTACTTTTCTATGTAGGTACTCAAGGTACGTAATACTTATATAGGCCCACGCAGAAATTCGACAAAGGAGTGTGGTACAAGTTTGATTAAACATAATAATACATCAAGTATATTTTTTGTATTTTTGTAGGTACAATATAATGTCATGTAAGTCATAATAAAGTAGGTACTATAATTTTTAAATATTGATATAAATAAACGACATATATGATATATATGAATAAATAAAATGTTATCATGATACAATGATAATCAAACCCTAGTCCTCAACAACACAAATATTATTCATAAACATCACACCAATCTTAAATAAATATTATAAAAATACGACCATAGTAAAATTGTAGAACCACTGGCAATATCAGAATATATAATATAATGAATTTAAATGTTCAACATCTAAGATACAAATTTTAGGTTGAAAATAAAAATAAAATAAAACACTCGACAAATTCTTATCCATAATAGTAAAATCACACATAATATTGTAGATACATAAATTGTAGTCTTTATATTATTGATTAGGTATACCTTTCGATACCTACATAAATATATGTACATTTCACTATAACGAATAATTCCCATTTATATTTCTTGTTAACTGCCATTATATTAAACTCGAATCCTTGATTGACCTATTTTTCTCTAATAGTCTTACGTCTCACTATATTATTATATACGCTGAATAAATCCACTCGTAGTATAATAGTCACTACCTTCAGTTCCTGACATCCTGTCCATCACCTTATTCATTGTGATTGCTGCTTCCTTCGTAATGTTTTTTTTTAAATCTTTTACGTTTTCATATTATTTATTACGCACCTAACTGCTATTTTATCTTTAAAAATAGTAAATTTGAACAACAACATTGGTATAAAATATTGGCGGGCTGTAGCTCTACGAAGCTATACAATAAAGTATATACTAATTAAATGTGGTTAAACCAAGCATGTTCACTCCCTCGTGTATCTTTTTTAATATTGCATTTATTGAAATTCTGATTTTGGGAATTATAAGTATCTATGCTTAAAGAACAAATTGAAAATACTTGATATTTTGCTATACCGTTTAAGCAATTTAAAAAGTATTCTGTAACGATACAAACAATACAATAATACGAGTACCTACTAAACTCGTTTGGTTAACAAAATTGTGTTTTCACTTGCCATAACTACCTATAGATACAATGGTTAGAATTCGATGTCATTTTTCAATAGTTTCAGTAACTTAATATTATTACGGTTGGTCATTTGGCCAAATGGTTTGATCATTTTTTTTATTACGATTTATATCATTAAATATATAATTAGTATAGTAGATACATATTCAACCATATATTTTTTTTAGGTTAATCGTACTCAACTGTCCTTATCTATTCGACTATAATATATAATATATTTATTCATTAATTTATCTAGAAATGGCCGTATTTAGAAAAATGGATATGAATTCACCCCCCCCCCCTCCCCCCCCTTAAAAAGTCCTCGAATAACCGTAGCACATCTTCTAGAAAAACTATTAACACATGAACAATACATTGAATAAATAAAAAAAATCCTCATCAGATATACTTATAAATATTTATTTATATTATGTTCATCATAGTATTTAGGTACCTAGGTATATATATTATTATCGTGTGACGTTATTATAATATATATTGATTAATCGAACAATATAGGTTGAGATGGTAAGAACACAACAATTTAATATATTTTTCATAAAGAGTATTTATATCAAATACCTACTCAAATACCTATACATTCCTAAGTATATATTTATAATTGCATAGCGAAATAATATGTAATTTGTTGACAACAATGATAAAAAAAAATGTAAAATAAAGAAAAAATACTTAATACGATTAACGCAAATTATGAAATATTCAAACATCACCTGCAATATACCTTCTATAAACGCTCCCATTCCAACATAATTTCAAAATACCGCAATCCAACCACATCCGATGAAGCCTGCAGTATCTCAGGTGACCCCAGAACTCCAGTAGACGTGACGTCATGGAAAATATGTTGTCGTGACCCAGAAGAGTGTATAAAAAACAACCACTACTGGGCACTACTCTGAATTAAAGTATTCATCAAAGGATCGTTTTTTTACTTGCGATTCCTGAATATAATAATATGATATTATAATTCATCACTTGCGTTTAAATTAACCGGTAACAAATTGTATATTTTATGTATTATAATAAAATAATGTTAAACAAAAAAATATTGTTTTAAACACCTACATTTTGCATCAAATTTCTGTATTACAACCGGCCCTTTCAAAATGCACCACACATACATAGGTAATATATTTAATATCATATTATTATCATTATAAACGGTTATTGATCATGGATTGAAATTGTTTGTACATTTTTTTTTTGTTATTATATTTTGTATAAAGTGGTAAAATAAAATATAATATAGTATTACTATGGTTAGTACTATAGAGACTATAGATATTCTGTATTCATAACAACATTTGAAAAATGAAACATACTTTTTATTGGTATTTCGATTAATATTAATATTCCCTTTTGAAGTCTTTGACGTATAATACAAATGTAACAAAATCGTATAGGTATGTGTATTAATGTCATTATATATTTACATAATGCTTGTGCAGGCTCGTCGGTCATTCAACATAACTAATAACATGCTGAAACACACAAAAAAACCATAATTTATAGATTTATATATTCAATATTCCTCGATGTAAATGTAAAATTGTGTAATTAAATTAATTACCATGGCTGAATATATGTGCATGTTATCTAGTGTTGAGTGTCAAAGAAGAATTTGTGGAACAGTACTTATATAGTTTTTTTTTTATTTAAATCTACTCAGAGTTATTTTTTTTTAATACACATACCGGCTTACTATTCTTGAACGGATTAATAATAATTAAAACCTTTAATATTGTGGTATTGTTATTTGTACCTATTCATTTATGTGGAACGTAGGTATATAAAAAAATGCATTCGTCACAGAGATATTTCATGTTTCCATTGGCTTAAGTATTTTTGAGTGATATTCCGAGAGCTAAAATGTATTAACGTTAAGACGTAAATATTAGTGCACATAACTTCGTAAGTCAAACAATAGTATTTTATAAATTAAATCAAAACTAAAATATGTCTGTAATTTATTGTATGTGTTTTTAAAGAAAATGAATTGTTATTCATGAAGATAAAATAATATGCTTATTTATTAATTTTATATTATTCATCATGAATCTTGATTCATGATAAACAGAAGTATTTTAAATTCTGAGTGGAACGATGAATGTATTGATTTTACAATGATGTGTGTTTTTTTATTTTTTTTTTTATTTTTGTGTCTGTCATCACGATTTGTGGTAGTAAAACTGCTTCAATTTTCTTCAACAGTATCTTGTTTGATGGGAAAGTGAATGTAGTTGGTGCATTTGGGAAGTCAAAATTTGAAATTTCCAATAGTTTTCGAAAGCGCCGGGAAAAACAACATAAAAATTAAGGGAAAACGTGAATTTTTACTCAAAATCTGTTTTCGAGAAAATTGATTTTGGTTTTTGGTTATAGATACATGAAATTTTCCCTGGTTGCTTATATTTCTATTTTCTATTCATGATAAATTTTTCAAAATATTTTGATTGGTTTTGAACTGTTTAGCGACATTTTCAGTTTCCAATTTTATTAGTTTTTTTTTTCTATGAATGTCAATAAAACTTTATTTGTTGAGTAAAAATACTTGAAAATTTAACACAGGGCTCCTACTATATTATTTCAATGACATTTGAAAAATATTAAAAATCCTTAGTCATAGATTTTTTTTATTAGCATTTAAAGTTCAAAAATTGACAAAATATGTAATTGTATTTGTAAAAATTTTTCTTTTTAAATCTAAGATTTGAAAATGTTATACAAGATTCCTCGTAATATTGTCTACCTTTAACAAAAAAAAAATAGTCTACAAGAAAGTCAAATTACATTTTTATTGAGCGTTTGAAGTCCATATTTTTACAACATTGTATATTCATTCACTCGATTTTTTTATATAGCAATAATATTAGCAATTTTCTTATTTTGTTGTAATACAAGAACGAATAACGATAGAAACTTGAGATTTATATCATAGGTTTATTTTATCAATTCCAATACTTGATTAAATTTTCAAAATATCTTGACTTTTTTGAGCTGTTAACGGAAATTTTCAAATTTCAATTTTTTTAGGTTTTATTCTATAAATATCAATAAATTGAAAATTTAATACAAGGCTCCTTATATATGATTACAATAGCAGTTGAAAAATATTAAAAATAAATTGGCACAATTTTTTTTATAAGCAATTAATGTTCAAATTGAAAATTTACAAATTATTCAGTTGTTAAAAATGTTAAACTTTTATAGCTAAGGATTGAAAAATTTAAAACAGGGTTCCAGGAAAATAGGTTATAATATATAAATTACTTTATTCACAATATTTTCATTAAATTCACTTAGTAATATCATAGGCTGACTGACCGTATCCGCTCCGAATC
>NC_042493.1:63598372-63648596 GCF_005508785.2 Acyrthosiphon pisum
AAATGTAATGTAAGGTTCCTGATATATTGTTAACAAAAGCTGTTGAAAAATATTAAAAATACACGGGCACAATTTTTTTTATAAGCATTTAAAGTTCGAATTTTGACAAAATTTATAAATTTTAAGTTTTAACAATTATTTTGTAGGTAGATAAAAATTTATAAAATGGTCAACTTTTATATCTAAGGATGGAAAATTTAAAACAAGATTCCACGTAAGTAGTTAATTCTTTTACCAAAAAATCTAAAAACACATAAGCACAGTTTATTTTTATACTTATTTTAAGTTCAAATTTGGACGAAATTACATATTAGAATACCTAGAATAACTATTTTAGTTATATTGTTGCTATTGTATAATATTATTCGTGGGTACTTGAAACTTCTTAAGTATACTATTATATATCTATGATAGTATCACGGTTTGTTGTTGATGTATAACGCATTATAAGTACCTAATAGATATTGTGATATGATTAATTAATAATTTGGAATTTATGTAGGTACCTATTATAGTCCATTTTTTTTTTTTAATACCATAGATAAGTATATAATATGACTTATACCTAGACTGACATACCGTCTCCGTTCAGAATCGTTTTTCTTATACAATGATATTATATCATTAAATTCAAATTTAATACCATCCATTATACAGTGATCCACTTGTAATCTACTGTACAGCAGAGCGACATCCACTTACCCTCCTTTTTTATTAATATAATCCATATAATGTTTTTAACAACATAAAAATATATATTTAATAGCAATTCTGTAAATTCGTGAAACGCAATAGAAGCGAAATAAAGGTCAACTATAAAAAAACAGTTGTATATAATACTAATATTACTAAGTAATATTGTTGTTTTAATTTGACATAAAGTTCACATACTTTTAGGTTTTAAAAGTTAATATTTAAACACAATAATAATGTGTAGCTTATATTACTACGTACCCACTTATATTCTATAACTGTACACAACACAATTTATTAAAATAATATAAAGCTATATTATTGTAGTAAACGTGTTAATCTCACATTCTCACCACAATTTGATATTCTAGGTTTCACTAATATTACATTTATCGATGCCACATTTACTAAACCCAATGAGAACTTTTTTTTAATATTTAAAAAAAATTTAACACAATAAAATATTATGTTATGATCATACAGCGTTAATTATTGTACCTACGTATATTATGATACGAGTGTACGATATTTAGGTAATTATTAGGTTCACCGTCGTAGTACTGTGTTCATATTATTATAGATGTTATAATGCTATATGTGTACGATATGTTTGATAAAAATACATCAAAGAATGTTACTGTTATAATTTATAACATATTAAGTGTAAAATGGTTAATAGGGTACTGTTGATGTATATTATCGATACTACTATTATGAACTGTATAATGTTCTATAGTGAAATGCGATTTTATGTTCCAAACAATTAAATAATAATTACAAAACTTTTTATGTCGCACGGTATAAATACATAATTACAAATTTGTAAACAAATAATAATTATTTTAGTTTGATTTGACGAAGACTTAGAAAACTTCAAAGTTCGATTATTTGCTAAGAAACTGTGTTAATATTATAATATGTAGGTACCTACTGCAAGTTGGTGTAAGTAATATAACTTTATTACTTTTTCTCGAAGCTGGGCAAGTTAACTATTTTTTTTGTTCAAATCGTCAACTTGATACATACGACTAAGGTTAAAAGTTATTTTTTTTTCATTTGAACCTGAAAAGTTAAATAGAAAAAAAAAGTAACTTATCTTAGGCTAAAAATGAGTTATATTTTTAAAAAAAAACTAAAAATGATTCAGGTACTATATATTATCAAAAGCACAATAAATAAAATTGACAACAATACCTAACCTATACATAATAACCTAACCTATATATACAAAAACAAAAATATATTATAGGTACCTAACTATAAAAAAATATTACATCATATTAAAGTACCTAATTAACAGAAAAAATAACAAAACGGAACCTAGGCAATATAATGATAGACTTCACTAACAGATAAGTCATTAATTAGCATGGTTCAAACCGTGTTAATTAGGTACCAATTAAGTTTAATGTTTGGTGAGTTAATTTTTTAAGAGATCACGATTCACGACGTCAACAGCAATCATTAAATATCAGTGTTAGGTATATCTGGTACAGTGGTACATTGCAAATTTTGGTAGTCCATTAGAAAACTCAGATTTGTAGTGCTTTTGTTGAGAGATTTGAAAGTAATGTGTTTGGGTGAGAATACAATTTTCAATGGATCAGTTGTATACTTGTATTTATATATAGTTACGTTATTTTGATCCCTATTGATATCCAGAAATAGTCCATTCAATACTTCGACAGTCTACAAATTAGTATTTACAATGTAATACCATATGTAATATTATGAAACATAGTACATGTGTATGATTTTTTTTCTAAAAAAACAAAAATAATTTGTACGAAACAAAACATAATTTTAATTTACGGGATTCACGTTGGGGAAACAAATCAACTTACCGCGACTATAAAATGTATTAACTGTATATTATCATGAGAAAATTGTAATTCGCTGAGTTAGAAGGTACTAAAATTAACTTAACTTAACACTAACTTAACTTCAACTTTTTGTCTGATTACCAGTCTTGCTTTTTCAGGTCTGATTTACATTATCGGTTACACCTCATCACTCGAAATATAATATTTATTTACTCTATAGTAATAATATTATGTCGTTTAGTATATTATATAACATTAAAAATATATATAATCCCACCACTAGTGTTTGCTTATTTTTTGACTGTTGTATGAGCACTTTACTTAGCTACTTGTACAAGTGAAATGTGTTCGAATGCATATTTGTTAAATGCATACAAGTCGTGATTAGGGGCCCGCCTCAAGAGAATTATGGTAGAGGCGTATTATAATACGTTCAATGTTCATGGTTTCTGTACGTGTCCAATTGAATAGACTATCTTAACACAATACTAATATGGATAATGTATTAATGTTATTGGCTAATACAATTCGACATGTCCAAATATTTACATTATTATTATTTTATTAAATTATGCCCAAGCTGAAGGCAGTTTTTATATAAATAATGATTACAAAATGTAATATAACAAAAATCGGTCAAGTGGGTAAAGCTCTGCTGTACATAAGGTGTATGGATGTGTTAAATTTGAATTCAATTATATGAGATCATTGTAAACGAAAAAGTATTCTGAACGAAGACGGTCTGTCAGCCTATAATATTACTACTTACTAGATAAGTCTATTTTATGATGTTATTGTGATTAAAGTAATTTATTTTACTACTAGGCCTACTACAGAAGGTTAAATTAATTTTTGGCGAAAAAATTACATTTGAATATTTTATTGTGTGCATAAGTTTCAAGTATAATACTACGAATGATATTTTAAAACTACAACAAAATAACTAAAATCGTTATTCTTCGTTTTAATATATAACTTCGTTCAAATTTGAACGGAAAATATCTATATATAAAAACTGCATTAAAATATGTTTCTTAAAATTTTTTGGTTAAACTTTGGTATAACTTTGTTTTAAATTTGTAATTCTTACCTATAAAACTCGAACACATTATACATTTTTAACTAAAAAAATAATTTGTAAATTTTCAATTTGATACATTTTGTCAACATTTGAACTTTATAAATGCTTAAAAATATGAACCGTGCATATGTATTTTTAACATTCTCAAACTATTATTGTAACAACATAATATGAGGTGCGTTATATTACATTTTCAAACTTTTGACCCAATGAATATAATGTTATTGACATTTATAGAAAAAAAAACTAAACAAATTTCAAATTTCAAATGTCTGTAAATAGCTTGAAAATAAAAGATACTGAAGTTGAAAATTGAAGTATTATTTTGAATACTTATCGTGTACACCACTACAAAAAAAAAAAAATATATATCAAAAGCATTGTAAAATAATTTTCGCTTAGAAAATCTAAAATAGATTCAATAACTCATTGACAGGTAAAGTTAAATTAATGAAATGCCTTAGGTTATATCATTGAATATAATAATAAAGTATTGTGTATACTTAATATATTATACTCAATGGTTATAAATTATATTATGATTTGGTGCATAGTTGTAAATACCTACTATAATACTAATACTAATTAGAAACTAGAAAGACTAATTTGTTAAAAAAAAAAAAAGATGGTAAGTGCAGCGGGGTGGAGTATTTCAGCGGTGTTGGAAGTTTTTCCATCATTCCTTCGGTTCTTGGACAGGATAGTGTATTATTACAGTATTCGATTGCATTCGATAAAAAACGATTATGAGCGGAGAATCAGTGTAACCGTTTTTAGCGGTCATTTTAAAATTGTATTCGTTTCTATGGTGATAAACAAAGTGTTAGAAAAATAATAGCTTAGAAATAGGGTATTTTGGTAGTTTTTCCCGTGGCATTAAAAACAATTTAGAAAATCAAAAAATGACATCTTTAAAGTACAATCTTGATCCAATTTCCTAAAAGATAAGATACTATATGTTGAAATCGAAGCACTCCTTCTGGTGGAAATTTTGTTTACAGGATTAAATAAACATTATTGTAAAACCACTAGCTTCCTAGCTAGCTCCGCTCAGAATCTAAAACAGTAAATTAATACAAGATTATTATTTTTTATTAAAAAAATAAAATAACAAGTATAATATGATAACCAAAAACAGAATACAGCGTGATCATATTTTTTTATGACCTATTAAGACGAAAAGCAGGTACGTAATGTGTTGGCTAATCTACCGAAAAAAATCAGAAGTATACAGCGAAATAGATACTTACATGCGCATATTGCAAAGGTATATTAAATTTGTACAATCCAACATTTATGTTATATTTAAAGTAAAATAATGGAAGGGAGGTTGCTAAGATCCCCCGTGTCCCCTCCCAAGTTGGGCTGATGATACAGGTAACTATGCACCTTACAAGTTACAGTGATATTGACGCTTCTTTGAACCGTGTAGTCAGCTGTGGCAAAGCTCTGCGTTTATAAAATGAATCATATTATGCGAGCCAAAATTTCCGCTGAGCTACAATACGACGTCTACATACAATACGCGAATTCAGCTAGCACGAGCAAGTGCCGTATAATATACGTAAACACTCATATGGTTACAGCTGAAGGTTAAATGATTTTAGTTACATCATATCTTCGGGATGGGATGATTATGACATTTTATTATTATACAAATAACATATTATGATGAAAATAAGGCATTATGTTGGCTGCAGAAAACATATTATATACGAACACAATAATAGCGAACGCTCATAGAAACGAAGGTCCCTATAGAAGATATTTTAATTAACTTCAGGTCAGTAATAACCGACGATAACTTACTATGATAGCATAGTAACAGTGCCACAATGCAAGTATTGTATTAAAGACTACCATCACAAAATATAATAATATCGTAATGTAAAAAAAAAAATTATAAAATACAATCACTAACATGGTATTGGTAACGGGGTAAGGACGTAACCACGGTAACAAAATTCAGACGGGGTATAGTCTATGTGCACTGATATTAATATACAACCGAGAACGTTCCGATAATCAGTTGCAGTATATAATAGTGGAAATGATCATCACGAAAATGATTGGTGTTATTACGGGAACGTTCCAATCAACCAGTTTAAATACAGGTGAGTGATCAAACACCAAAGGTTTCAAGACATTCGATTTCGATCATAATTTTAATTGGCCGAGTAAAATATTCAGAGCGACTTATTTATTATGAAACTGATATAAATTATGCATTTACACGAATTGATTAAAATTCCATTAATAATTATAATAACTGTTTCACGTATTCGGTGATGTTATGATACATTTTCACTTGGAATCTCAAATAAAATTATTATAGTGATACCTATTATGAATGAACTTCAATGCACAGCCACACACAGGTATAATATTATACAGAACGGTATAGTTCTATAGTGAATATGATTTATATTTTGTTTTTTCAAGAAAAAATAATATTTGTTCAGCCATACAAAATGTTATTGAATAAATCGAAAAATTGTAGAAATGGATTATTTCTTAGTCCTTTGTTTTTCTCGTTTGATCAGATTGTACCTACTGTATTATTAGAGAACAACGAAACTACGTTCAAGCTTATTGTTTTTAAGACAACTTTTATCTACCTAAATTATACGTTTTAACTATCATAAAAGCATTTAAATAGTATACGGATAATTTAAAATAGTTTGAAATTTAATTATGATCGTTTTGACTTGTACAATATACCTATACACCTACATAGTATTTAACGAGAAAGAGATTACGAAAAAAAAAAAATAATAATAATTGGAAAGTACCTTAAACTTATTATTTCAATCTTGGGTTGAACGAAAAGTTTATTTACTATATTAATGTTATGATTATTTTTAATATTTGTTTATTTATAATTAACTATAAGAGATTGTATTATGGTAACATTATACATATTATATTATATAGTAATTTAATTCAATTATACAGTTATACAATTCAACGAGATTTCAAGGATAGATATAGAGTCCTGTCACCACACGATAACAATATAATATTATACCTACATGAACATTTTAAAATAAAATAAACAATTTGTAATTATTGATATACCTTCTAAACTAGGTCAATTTTACCCAGAAAATTTAATTTTCAACTGTCGATATTCAATTTTTTGATTATTCAGAATGAACTCATTATTATTTGGACCATAAAAGTAAAAAATGAACATATTACAACATATTAGAAGTAAATAAACCATATGACACACTAATAGTTAATAATTATAGTAAGTGTTATAGGGGGATTTTTATGGAAATACATAATTTTATTGAATGCAGATTTTGGAATTTTGATTAAAAATTAGCACGTTTCATAACATATTGACTAAAATAAAAAAGTATTTAATTTTCCATCTCATTAATTTATATTTTTGTACATTTTTTTTTTTACCATTTTCGTATATTTTGATGTATATTAATACTCTTTAATATTTTAATGATTAAAATGTAATCAAATAATGTTTTGTCAAATATTTCGTATTTGTATAGGTACTCGCTAGTAGTTATTCTGGTTCATTTGTTTGCTCATCTATTAAGTACTTATTTTTATCTATAATTTTAAGAATTAATGTTAAACAAATACTTTTTTGTTGAATATTTCATATTTTTAAAAACCACCTAACTATACATACTTTTAACAATATACATATACAAATAACAATATACATACTTACATCTTTTGATATTTTCATTACATAAAAATCCACGGCCTAACCATTATTAAAGTGTTGTAATATATTATGTGTAAGTTATCACTTATATATTATAACATAAGATATGTATGTTATATTAGATAAATAATAACTTATAACCATCCACTAATGTTTACTTGTGTTGCATTTGTGTCCATGTCCAAACGTTTCAGATTTAAAAACCAAATGACTTAACAAGTGCCTGTATTTTTTTTTTATATATCGAGTCCAAATGTAATTCAGTAGGTACTACCTAAGATAATGAAAATAATTAAACAAGGCACAAAATCGTACATCACTTACACTGGCAATTTATTTCTATTTTGTCTCGGAGTAATTTACTTTACCTTTCACGAAACACGGACTTAAAAGTATCCGAACAGCAAATAGATACTCTGTAATGTTTTTTTTTTTTTTAAGTACACAGTTAATTCTATTTATGTTTGTCAATTCATGACTAGTATTTAATGGAAATATTTTATGAGTCATGATTTATAAAACTACACCCGAAACTGAAATGCAGGGGTTCGCAATAACGCATGACATCAAACCTTGTTAACACAATATAACATAATATTATTGTAAAGGAGGTATATTATTATGAAAAAAATTCTTTTACAATTTTCTTCATCGGTATGAATCCAACAATAACTGATAAAATTATAATTTTTAATTTATTAAAAAACATAATATTTAATATACCACAAAATAATGGGAAAAGCATATGAATACAACTACAGTATGCCAAGAGATGAATATTTCAGAGCTTTGGACAGTAAAAGCAGCGTAAGCAATATATTTTATTTGAATGCCAAGCCGAGAATAACCAAGTGGTTTTCCAATTATGATTTTCTACGACGTGAGAGAATGTTCAAAACCTTATGGCTATTTGTTTGACGTCCCATCGATATTATGGTAGCCCGTAAACGTGCTAGGGAGAGTGGATTGGTCTTTAAGTTAATGTGACATAAGCCATTTTAACGACCCTTCACAATTTTCGGACCAGAAGATTATCATATGATTCAGGGGCATACACGTTCGGCTAATGATTAGTATTCAAATTAAGAGATATTGGAATTTGGAATCGTTTAACGAGATACACAATATTATATTTATTATGTTTGAGTTCCTTCAATCATTTGCATAACGCCAAATTCTAAATATTTATTATTTTTTTATTGTTTTTTTTTTTTTTTTTTCATGAACAAGAGGAAAACAATGGTGCGTGCGTGTGTGGTGTTTCAATTTTCACGTCAAATAATTTAATAAATTAAAAATAGTCAATGAGGATCAACGTACTCATAAAATAATATACTTTTGATGTAATTAAAATAGCGAGACTTCTATAAAACACTTTATATGCAAGGGCTTTTCAAATACTTACCTACCTACTTATATTATCTAACAGAAAATGTTAACCATATTTTCGGAGAAAATGTTCCTGTGTTACTTTAAACTTGTTTTTTAAAATATTTTCTGTGTAAAAAATTTTAAAATTTAAAATTTACTTAAATTTTTTTATTGGTAAACGTTGAATATGACTTTGAAACGTTGAAATCCTATTCTGTTTGGCCGATAGTGTGTTATAATTAATAGGTATATGTAATATGAGATGCTAATGTCATTATGAACAACAACTCTCATATTACGTATATTTTAATTAGTCGTAATTATTATTCTGGATTCTGATAGAAATGATGAGGTATGTATTGATTTTGTTTTGGTGTTTTATTTTATATTTTAAACATTTTCCGTGTTTGATATATTGCAGTAGGTACAATGTCCTAAAAGCTTAAACCCGGTACCTATATTTGAAACTTTTAACAAGTAGCTTATCAGTTTTATTAATACTTAGATTTTGTATTATTATTCTTATTATTATTTTCTATTATTTTTATAAAGTACAACTTTAAGTAGTCTATAATAATGTTGAAGAAATGAAGACATTTTAGGATTTTGAACAATCGCAACTATTAATACATTCAAACCTGATATTACAAATTTATGACACAAGGCGTGTAATACACCAATCCAAATTTTAAATGGCCCACCAAACTTTTAAATTATGGCTTATTTTCCCTCATAATTTGTAAACAAATCAGTATGATTTTGTTTGTGTTAAGCCTTCGGTACAATGGTGGATTTGACTTGGTTAATGGTTTTATTGGAAGTGGGAAAATTAAATTCACTACACAATATTATAATACTATATTATTTTTTTTTCGTTTATAAATATATGAATATTACTTTTTTCATTTTTGAAAATTTGCCTTTATGATATTTAAAATGTCTATGTTTATATTATGTTTATGCATATCCAGTAAAGCCAAACCATTTAGCCATTCTTGATCTTACCAATGTTTTAAATCTACATAAAATAAGTGACGTAAAATACAAAATAATTATGAAAGATAATATTCTTTTGGAAAAAAATACAATCTGTAAAGTATATAAGAATTTTTGAAAAACATATATCATATATATAAATATATGAAAAGAAAAAATTAATTTTAGGAGATGCCTCCTCTTGGAGGCACTCCAACCAGGGACTGGAATCTTTTGAATTTATCATTATCGGTTCTCAAAAAATAAAATAATGGTTCCGGTTCGGTTCTGGCTCTTTAATGAAAAAATTGATCTAATTTATTTCGGTTCCAGACAGATAATTTTGGTACCGAAAAGTATAACAATTTTAAATACCTATCCGGAATTCGTGTTTAATTAATAGTAAGAGAAATATTAGAAAACTCATAATATGATCATACATAGATTTACATAAAACAGTAACACCTCTAAATTATGATAAATCCAATTATTTTATTTTTTAACCTAAAAGTACGTTTTTAATTTAAAAATTCCGGTTCAGTTACGGTACTTTATTAATTAAAAAAAAGGTTTCAGTTCCGGTTTCGGTTCTTAATATAGGGTTCCGGTTCCAGAACCGGTTCTTTTAAGTTCAGTACCAGTTCCTGAGTCTCCAACTGACATTAAATTTCAATTTTTAAATATAACATATCGTTGTTGTTGCTGCTATTGGTGTTGGATTAAGTCCCTAAAATTATGTCTTTTATAGGTAGGTAGATGGGAAGACGATAGTAACTATTAAAATGTTATTCGTGTAATGAATTGTTTTATGATTTTTTGAAAAATGCATTAAATCTACAAATTTTAAATTATCTTTGAAGTTATTACATACATTTTTATCATATTCATCTAGTTTATTCACAGCTATCTACAAAATATGAACGTTTTTTTTTTTGATACGGCTAAGCTAAAACTATAATATAAATATGTTATCATAAAATTCCCATGTCGCTGATTAATAATGATTAAAACCTATATACTGATACTCTTGATACTAAATTTGTTTTTCTTATTTTAAAGAAGAGTGGGTGAAAATAAATACATTTATTTGATTGCGAGAATAATGTTTATGAGCTATACTACCCACACAATAATATTATATACAATTTCTTAATCAACGGAACGCTGTGCAACGTGTATTCTATATAATATGAACAACAAAAGCCATCTTATTCAAATATTTGTGAATACGTTCTGCGCACGCCATATAGCAGTGCAACTATGGCGCCTTAAATATTTATTGTCATAGAAACTTGAAAATTTGCGGTTAACTAGCAAAAAGGAAGAGATCATTTCAACTGTCTAGTTCGTTATTTTTAACGAGATCACTGTAGTAAAATACACAAAATGGCGTAGTGTGTCTTGCAATCCAGTAAGGTTGAGATAATGAGACAACAATATAATATATATATATATATATATATTATATATTATTATTATTAGATAACAAATGATTTGAAAAAAATTCATTGGTGTCAGTTCTTATGACATTATACGATGCATTTGTGTCGACTTTTAATTGATAAAGGCAAATGTGTTAGTAAATTACTTGTTTTTACGCACTAAAAGGTAAAAGTTATCGATGTAAGTACATATCTCCGTATTTTATGTTAAAATATATACTTAAATATTATTAAACAAAGAAAAAATTATAACTACATTTCGTATAAGCTGTTAAAAATATTTAGTTTTGTTACTTCATCGGATAAATTTATTTATAAACACCGTATGTAGGTACGAGTAGTTGTTTAACGAGTTAAATGTTTCGGAATTCGTAAAAAATGAGCCGAGAACATGGTTACGCATTATAACCATAAATTGTCGTTCCTAACGAACTTTGTCACAGAAAAATCACGGTGATTAAATTAATAAAAAAAGCACATTTATTCACCCACAGTTATGGTCCTACTTCTTATAATATGAGACATTATTCATTACCCTATCGCTGGGACTTATTTGGCGTATAGAATAATTATTATACCACTGGCACACGTTTTTAATTGGTACCAAATGTCCGTGTGACCAGAGATACACGTGCCGGAAATGTATGTTTTTTTTTTTGACAGTAAATAAATCATCATAATTGTTGTCATTTTGCTGGGTTTTGTGATAAGACTTATTATTACCAGTTGAATTCAACCACTATTTGTTGTTTTTTTTTTTGTGAAAGTTCAATTATAAAAATCGAAATAAAATAATATAGACAACATAAATAATTAGCACAATACGACAAAGAAGTATATAAAACGGTGATTTAGAATATCAAAAAACAAAACATATTATTATGGAATCAGTTAAATTATTGTCATTTGGTTCAAAATAGTATTACTGTACTGTTCAAACAACAAACCGTTATGTAATATTATTTTACTTTAGAACACAAACGTTGAATAGTCAAATTAATTTTGCCATTTTGGTTCATAGTTGATGATTATTGTTATCTTGCGTTGATTTAGATCTCTCGGTTGGTAAAATCAAACACAATATAGGGACTTACCCCATTGTATATCCTAACATCGAGTAGTACATATTTTCTCAATAACATCAGATAATCATAGATCAACAGATAACCGTTTTGCAAGGCGTTAAGTTAAGTTGCATTTTTTTTTTTTTTTTTTTTGAAGTATCTTCTAACTTAATTATTTATATTTTTTATTTTTTATGCAGCCAGTAACTACTAACTTAAGAGTTAATTAATTTTTTTCCATCTGTAAAACCCCATAGATTTAATACATATTTTGTTTTGTTAATTTTTATCTTAGAAAAATAAAAATTAATAATCGGGAATATCAAATATTTTAAATAAGTTAATATAATGTTATGTCTATTATTCCAAATAAATACCTAAATTGTTCAGTCAAAGTGTTTCACCCTATTTTGTAATCTGGAATCTAAAATAGTGATAAAAATAACATATAAATACAATTTTATACAATTTATACAATATTAATTTACATTAATAAAAATCATATTATTATAACCTATTAATTATTATATCAAAAATAATTAACTGATTTTTAACTCAGTTGACTTACTTTTAACTTCAACTTGTTAGTTAAAAAATATATAATGTTAAAATAAATAATGTTTTAATCCATATAAGTTTAACTTAACGAGTCATAAAACGAAGTTAACTTGCCCAGCTTCATTTGTTTGTATATTATGACTATCTTTTTCAGTGCACGTTGTATTTTAGATTCTGAGCGGAGTGATGGATGTATTTCTAATATACTTACTATTAATTGTAGTTATCACCTTCATTTACTATAATATTATAATATTGTCTATTATGTCAGTTTTATTTATTATACGAATAAATTTATAACTCATGTGTCTTGTCTTCGCTCAATATTATATGCCTAAATTAATTTTTTTTTATATCTATGTAACATACCTGTCTGGTGTCCGCACGATAATGGTAGAATCTGTAAAATCAATCTGAAAATGTCCATTCTCAATCAAAATACACCGTGAATTGTTCTATGAATTATGATATATATGATATATTGTTATAATTGAAATTTATAATTATATTATTGTAAGTACTATGTTATTTGAATATTTTGAATCATTTTATCTACAAACATAAGCATTGTTTGTGCTATCAAAAGCATCTGTTAATGTAGATATTTGTATTCATCGATAAATTACGTTTTAACTAAATAACAATATACGGATTCATAAAAAGTATAAGCCTTTTATAGTTTCATAGCTACAATACACATATAGTCGACGTTAATATAGAATATTATTAATTATTGTGTAGTTGAATTGTATAGGTTCATTGTATATAAAATGTAAATGTAAATGTTTAATTAAAATGTGAAGTCAATAGGTATAATTTTATATTGTTTCAACTACTATATTATAAAGTCAACACGAACGTGAAATTAATGTAAATAATGTAAGGTCTACAATAATTATTGTAAATTATCCTTATATATTTTATTATTATTATTATTATTATTATTATTATTACTATATATTTTATTATATCTAACCGTTTTCGGATCAAACGGTTGCACTTGGAGCTCGTGTTCCACGAAAATGGTTTAAAACATCAACTTAAACTCACATTTCGTAACATTTTCGGGAAATTGATAATTCTGAAATAATCGAAACACCATCTGCGTCTGATTCCCAATTGTCATGTCTATTATTATGAAACATTTAAAGCGAAAAATAAGAAAACATAATAATATTCTAAATGTACTCGGGTGTTACATTTCACATAGAATTGGCGTGGTATAGGTATCCACTCAAAATTGTTCCACGCGGTGGTTCTTAATAAATTCGAGCAACAGTAAATTTATTTCCGCACATTGAACTCTAAGCCGTAACAACGCACTGAAATTCCCATCATTATCAATGGACCGTTCAAATACCCAGAATCTCTGTGTAGGTACTCTGAGAGAGAAAGACCCTACCTTACGTAACAAATTATAGTCTCAATAATGGGCGATTACTTAGCACCACGGTTAATATCTTTGCTGTTTTGTAGTTGAGTCCAATTGAACTGTCAAGTGAATTTTTTTTTCGACCACTAGAACTAATCTATTATCCAACAGCGAAATAGACATATTTTGTTATTTTGGTGTTAGTGTCTATCAATGTGTATTAAAATTTATGAAAAACATCACCACGCTTAGAAAATGTATCTATTAAATAATTCACTAATAATTCGAATTTACTAAAATGGTTTTAAATTTTAAAGCGTATACGATTTAAAAAGTTCAGATTCTGAATGGTATTGCAATACATGACTCCAAAGTCTACAATATCACGTTTTTATTTTGTACCCAACCAAACATTTTGGGGCAAGAATAAACTTCAACCTTGAGGGAAACTTCTAGTAAAACGTTTGATCTAAGTGGATAATGTTGTGGGCAAAATGTAGAAGACTTCCAGTACTTTTGAATTATTGAAAATAAAATAATAAATAATGATTTACCAAGCACCTATTTTCGACAAAATAGACTTTGTTTTTTTGTTGTAATTAAATAAAGAATAGCTGTAATTTTTTGACATATTCACCAAATATATACTTAAGCAAATTCTAGACATGATATATGTATAATTTTAAAAAACATTTTAGTTACTATAAGCTATAATATTATATTAATATTTTAAAACTTTTTACTTTTTTGATTTTTTAATTTATATTATTTTTTTAAACCGTCTACTCTTTTTAGTATTTTTTAAAATAAAACGATGGTATCATTTTTGTATTTAGATGAAAAAACTTCAAAATCTAATACAATATACGGTGTTTTTTTAATGCTTACGTAGTCCCCTTCTACAAGGTGGATAAACTGAAAAAATCCAAAATTATTGATAATACATAAACGATTTTTTAGACTGCATTAATTGTTAACAATATGGGAAAAGTTTAATAGTTAAACGAATTATAAATTTATCACAATATTATTCCTTTAATTTTTTTGGTTATTTTGTTTTAATTATTAAAAAAAATAATAATGCAGATTTAAAATTGTTAACCATTAGGTATATTATTGTTTTCTAAAAACAGAATAATTATTTTAATTTTTAGACAAAATATGATAATCTCTATTCATATCACGAATCTATTCACACTACTATTCGGTACATCGGAATTGACTAGCGTTAATGTCAATAATATATGAATAGTTTAATAATAATTCATAATAGGTACAATCGTTGCGCTGTTTTTGGCAAAGATACAAAGGTATCGACAATAGAAAAATAAATAACTAATATAAATATAAGTAAATTACAACATAATATATAGTATATAGGTAAGTACTGAGAAATAGACTGATAGAAAGTCTCCAATCGAAATGGTTAATCGTATACAATTACTTACCATTGAATTCAAATTTAACATATTTATTACGGTGACATTCTCAATTTACGAGGTACACTAAAGCCCCAGCACAGCGAGTACCCAGCTGCTGATTTTTAAACCTTTGATTATCTCAAGTCTGACAGAAACGTTTGACGTGTATGTAGAATGTAGTCTGTAGTTAAATCAAGATAATTAAATTGTACAAAGTTACAGTAATACAATTTGACAAATGTTGATTAGGTTGTCGGAAAACATTGTTAAATATATCGCCATAATTCGTGAGGTTTACATCAAAAGATGCAATTTTGTTACAATTTTATGCAATTTAGTATTGACGTGATGTCCTAAACCTGTAGGAATTGTACACTTTTGTTTTTGAGGTTGAAACGATGGCACAAGGATAACTAGATCACTAAATGTGATACATCGACATTAAAATAATTAAAGGAAATTAGTAACTATACTGTAGGGTGAAAAATGTGAAGTCTTAACTCAGAGGCAATAACACATATCTTATAAGCTTAGACACGTAATTTATTAAATATGTTTGTATCAAAACAAATATATTTTAGTTAAACAAAGTGAACCAAACATTTATTTGGTGTATTAGAGTGTTATCTTAATGTCACAAATTTAATTTGTTGAGAAATAATATTTATTAGATATTTATGTAAATAAAAATCGTCAGTTTACACACACTATCGATGTATGGTTAGCTTTCAAAAGGCGTAGATAAAAGAATACATTTTTATTAACTATTTTACTTTTATTCATTAATAAGAATGAAAAAAAACTCAAGCGTAAAATGTTTGTATAGCGTTTTGAATACAAGTATAATCGACGTCTATGAAAAATGTGTAAATAAAAAAAAATTCGTTCAAATAACGTTTATATAATATTATGTTATTGTTGTTTTGATGTTCCATTACTAAAAATTTTCCTTACAATAAATTGCAGTTTTTTGCAGTACAAAACTAAAAAAAACATAGCAAAGACAAAACCACGCATTCACACTTTTTCACTTTATTGAGGCACATACCTTTTTTTCGATTCAATATTTTAGTATTAATTCCTGAAATTTAAATTCAATTGAATCACAACATCGCAGATGATTTTCGATTTTTTTTGCGGTGTTATAAGCGTGTTAGGACACGTTTGCACAATAAATGGTCATTCTAAGCGAAACGATGAATGTATTGATTTTACAGTGATGTCTGTTTTTTTTTTTTTTTTGATAAACAAAAATTATTCGAAAAAAGTTCAATTTTTACCTTTGGGGATAGTTTTTTGGGTAACATAGAGGATCTATTTAGTTTTTTTGAGAGGACAAAATTCAAAATTAATTTTAGTTTTTAATAATGTCAAAAAAAAAAAAAAAATAGTTAGAAAAAATGTAAGTACACAAAACAAATTTTTGACAAACTTGATTTTTTTTTTTTTGTAGTTACTCAAAAATAATTAACTACAATATAAAATATGTTTTATTTCCACGTATAGGTAACTACCGGTCAAACATATATTATAATCTTACAATCATGAATTAACGTGAAGTATAGACTGGATGATATACGACGGGTCACGAGAAATTCCGTTATTCAGTACCTATAAAGCTACAAACACATAGCAAAAGCAAAAAAAACATTCACACTGTCTCATATTATTGTGACATATACTTTTCCATCTTTTAGTATTAATTCCTGAAATTCAAATTCGATTAAATCACAACGTTACGGATGGTTTCGATTTCTTTGCAGTGTTAGTATTAGGTATATGCGTGTTGCAGAAGCGTTGTCACAATAAAATATAGGCGTTACATTTTTTATTGTTTCATAATATTATTGTCACACAGGTAATAGTGTTGTCGTATAGCACATGATTGGTTTTTGTCCTCGTATATAATATTATTATTATTATTATTATGTAGTGATCGGACGGGTGTAATTCTTTTCGGTGACTATAATATTATGCTGGCAGATGATGACCGGCCGCCGCCGCCGTACCCGCGGCGCAGTATAAATAATAGCGTTATAAATGTTTTATTTCTATACACCGATAAAACATATAATAATATTATAATCTTGAAATCATGAGTCGTATAATAACGACGTGAAGTTGACTAGATGATTATGCAACGAGTCACGAGAAGTGCACGTGTCCCCTTGCTGTGTGTACACACGTGACTAGTAAAACGGCTGCAGATTAATATCGTACATAAATCATCGTGCAGATCCGGACAATTGATTTCAGCGGTTTTCCAACGGACAATCTGCCGTATATTATGGAGAAATTTGGGGAAAAAACACGGCTATTGCGGCAGTTTACGCGATTCTTGCAGCGACCGGTGCCCACCTTCCCTCTATAATTCCGTTATAGTAGGATTATTTACACGACCGTCTCTCGTGGCACCCATTCACCAGCATTATTAATGGATACTTTATTCACATGGGGTTTTAGTTATTGTCTGGTTTAGTGTGTGTGTGTGTGTGTGTGATTTTTGGTAGACTAAACTTCGAAAAATCATTTTTATATTACGAAAATAGTATAATAATAACAATATTACACGCGTTACCTGAAACAATGCGTTGTTTACGTATTGTGTATTATACATACAGGAGAAACAACTGAATAGCAGTTTAGTCTTCTCGGAATATTTCTGGATTTAAATGTAACAACAATTAGTACATAGTTTTGGTTTTAGCTTGATTGATATCGATTCGAGATAACAGTTTTTGTTACAACTGTTAATGCTATGGTAGGCATGATGTCGAAAAAACGTTATTTCTCTTTGTTGTTACGGTTATGTAGAAAATTTTTTTTAAAAAATGTGTCAAAGGAGCATGTATATGTTATGGATTAAAGAACCTAAAGTGCAATATTATGTGTATAGAAATATTTAAAATAATGTAACTTGAAATAAAGTAAAGTTATTACATTTTACTATCTTTAAACTTTTTAGTAAAAAGTACTATCAAGTGAAAAAAAAAATCTCACAATCTATAACCAATATTTATTCTTATGCAGAACATAATTTAAAAAAAAACATAGTCTGTGTTTTATTGTCTACAACAGTTGTCTAATTCATAAATCATAATACAAATTAATTTTATTTTTTTTGTTAAAGCCAAAAGTTTCCTTTCTTATCGCAAACTTATATATATTATATTATTTGAACGTATTGTTATCAACATTTTATTTTTGTTGGCTTTTTTAGTTTATTGTTTTAAAATAATTGTGTATCACATCGTCTAATATTACATTTTCTAAGAAAACACAAAAATCCAACAAATGTGTGCTGTGCACATTGAATTTTCCATACGGCGGCGCCTCTGTTTCAACTCTTCTTTGTCGAAGAGTTTTCCGTTGTGAAGCAAAGTTTTTTTTATTCTCAGATTTATACGTATTTTGACGGTTCACCGAGCAGAAGAGCAAAAAAAAAAAAACAAAAAATACATACACACACGTATATGTAGAAACTTTTTCTCCGACCAAGGGACTCAACCGAATGGTCATTTTTTTTCTCCGTAACAATGTGGAAAAGTAAAATATGCATACATACATACACACTTACATACTTGGATGTCTTCTTCTTCGGACCCCTATCAGCGGGACACCTATAATATTTCCCAATAAAAAGTAAATATTATAATGCACATTTATTTTATTATTCGACGGGTATATTTCTTTCTGTTCGAGTTGGTACGAGATCGTCCGGGTTTAAAACTACAAATAAAATAAATAATATTATTGTGTTGGGAACACTCTGTTTTGTCGTAAATATGTCAAGTGAAAAAGGCACCCTTCGAATATTTTATACTACGCTCCGTACGACCGTACATGGACATTTACATTTTCCCTCTCAATCTTAGCTTATCTGTAAAGCGTCATGCATAAATATTAATAATTCATATTTTTTCGTTTTGGTATTTTGGATTAAAATAATATTATTTTCGTTGAGACGTTTTATTCACTTACAAGCTATAACGGAGATTTTTATTCAACCAATTGTAATTATTGCTGTATTAAACTATTTTAGGCATGCCTATCGTTATATCTTTGCACGCAGCCAACAATAATTATAAAGGCAAATTATTTTATAAACATTAAACATATTATATTGTTATAAAATATATATAATTTATAGTAAAATAACTAATCTCTAAATCTTTGTTTATTACAATATTTTCGTCATCAAATTAGATCCTATTTACAAGTTTGGTGTGCTGACGGCACAAACATTTTCAACAACCTTCATACTAATAATTACAATTTATTATAATGCATGGTTACGTCTTACATCTATGATACGTTCACAGAACACTAAAAGCATTTTTAAAATTTCTCGGAATTTCGCCTTTTAGCTATGCCACTTAGTACATGCCATTCAGATTTATTAAACTAAATTCGAAAAGTGTATAAATCGCATAAGTTTACTAAGCTTGCAATGAATTTGGATTTACGTGATTCGTCTATAGTAATATAATAGTGAATGGTAAAGACACTTCTTCGTTTCTTTATTGGGATATCTAAAAGCTGATGGTTTAAATTAGAATTACATTATTACCGTTGTCTAAATTGATTCAATGTTTTTTCGTTTTGTGGACAACATTTTCCTATAATATAATCGATTCTCATTTAATTTTATGCGATTATATATTATTATGATATCCTTTGACATATTGTCATATTATCTCTGTGATTATCAATTCAAATTTCAAACATATATTAATATATATTAACATAATATTGAGAATAATTATTTAAAACAACATAATACAACATATTAATTCATAATCCATATATTTTTATAAACATTTAAAATGTTTGTACAAAGGTCATATACCTACTGATGATTTCATTTTCATTTTCGTGTACCCAGTTAAGGTGCCTACTGCCTACTATATACCTACAGTATACACTATACACTACTATCCGTGTTAATTATATATTACTATTATGGTGGTACATTCACACCGTGTATTATACATCTAAGTCAAATGCAAATGGACTCTGAATGTATATCGAATACATAATTGCAGTATTAGTAGACGTCACATTATAATTATCTTAGGTATTTTATGTTGCTATGCGGAGGTGTTACGAAGTTCTACAAAAGGTGAATTTTCTTTTAATAACCGATATGGTGAACAAAATGTAGTCCTAATAACATTTTTATCCATTGTCATAGCCATAATGACAAAGCGGTATTTGTTTTGGCGTATATATTGTTTTGTAAATTAACATTGTATATAGTATAAATACGAACGCACAACGTCAACCCCTTCTGGAACTAATCGCGTAATGTGTTGTGTAGGGTGCACCGACGCGAATATTGGGTCGTAAAAATAAATCACAGATTTGTACGATTTTTCGGTTAATCTTTTTCTTCGATTTCATTCGTGCTTAAAAAGGGTGGATTCCAATTTGCCAGCCGCTGATTTCGTGGCAGCCACCGAATTCCCTTTGTCAAAATCTCTAGATTATGCAAATGAATCTAGAGCAAGATAAGTTTAATACAATACGCGTAGAATTCGAAAGAAGTCAAATATGATTTGAGTTGATTTCCATTGCTAGACCGTTAAATAAATCAAAAACGTATTTTTTATGTGTTACCTACTAATGATATTAATATTATTGTTCATAAACCGTACAACTGCGTCATTAGTTTATTATTTTTTATTTGTATGGAATGTCTCGAAACACGTCGTCTCTATACTCCTCCAATAATACACAGACATAAGAATCTATAGAAGTATTTATTATCTTATAACGCCTTCGCAGCTATAAATAATAATTTGCGTTTTATCGTTTTACATAATTGTGAAATGCTCGAGTTATGGTTCTATTTTTAATTCCACATAAAACGTGGCGCAATATACAAAAATATATATAAAATAATAATACAACAATGTATAATTAATGTAACAGACATTCCATTATTTATTTATTTAATACTGACTGTTAGCTCGAAGGGTAAATCTCAAATGCGTGAAATTAGAGTAATCGAAATTTAATTCCGTGGAAAATAATTCCTCGTGAACCAAATTAATGGAATTTTTTTACTGATTACGTGAATCATGTTTTAATCAACACGCAGAAGCCAGAAACCCTAAAACTATTGGAAAAATTTCGGAAACAAAAGGCTTTAGTGCATTATAAACGCTTATCTTGATTTTCCAACTATTTTTCGTGCAGTACATACCTAACTGCGTGTAATTGGTAACTAGTATTAGGATTGCTATTTAAGCACCATAAAAGTACCTATTTAATGTAAATACAATCAAGTTTTCTTTTAGTTATTGATTACGTGGGTCAGGTGAGTCGCCTGGTGTTACTTAATTTTAATTTATAATTTTAATTCAACAAAGGCACAGAATTACATACATTTTTTATAAGAAATAAAATGTACTTAATATTATTGACAAGGAAAACCACTGATGTATATAACTATAAGTTAACTTCATAGTTGTACCTACCTATAATACATTTATTTAATTTCGCTGTTGATGTAGACGCATTTTTATTATTTTTGTGATGATTTGAAAATATATTTTATTTATACGCCTTACTCGAATGCACAACGACTTTTGTTAAGTGTTATGTGTGCTTTTACTTATTCTTATAATTCTCAGTATATACAGTAAAATAATACGTTTTCTCGTGTTCAATTTAGTGTTAACAGAAAAAAAAAATATTAATAATCACTATACAGTGTAGGTTCCACTACTAACCTTCTACTTTATTTAAGTATAAATTTTAGCTTTTACATCATTTCTGAATATTTTTATTAGGAAATGGTCTGAATAAAAAATAAATGATCTATATTCACATTTCCAGAGTTTTATCGAAAATATTTCTCTACTAAATTATCATCGGTTAAAATAACACGTTAGTATCACAAATCAAGAGAGGTTTTGTACATTTTTAGTAGCAAATAAGTTTAACCGGAACACTTAGCAAGGTGATATCCGTGATAAATTAAGGTAATAACTAATAATGAAGTTTTTACACGTGACTTGTTATCTCCCCTCTGAGTGGTTGCTTTTTGATATAGTATATTATTGTATACATTATATATAGGTGCTTACATAATACAATTATTATACACATGTGTGTTGTGTTAATATTTACACAATAATACACAATGACAACACTATTGCAATGATTAATTATTTAATGATAATCAAAATTCGCGAGTCTACTCTTTTCGGTTTGTTTTTTTTTTAACGTAGGTAATATTGACTTTAAGACACAAAAAGCATTTACGTCTTTCTAATATTTATATTCGATTCAAATCATGAAATGTTTAAGATGTTTTTATAACAATTAACTTTCTGAAAAATTAACAAGTCAAAAGTCATTTTTGTCAAAACGACCAAGATAGGTCAGCAAGCCATTTGAATGACATGCCAGAAAAGTTTCTCTATCCGACAAAATGTACACAGACATAACTAAAAAAGAGTATCATTATAAAACACCAATAACTAAATCATTTTTTTTTATTTTTACCCCAAACTGATAAATTTATAAGTCAGAGTTAGATCCTCATATAAAAAGCATTGTTGTTAATGTGTTTTAGTTCGACGGTCGTCTAATCGTTCTTCTTGTGCACGCATTCAATAAATCATAATATTTTACGATCAATATAACTTATTTAAAATTCACTGTTCCCCCGTTTTATTTTTTTTTTAAATATTTTATTTTCATATTAGGGTGAAAAAGTAAAGAAAGTTTCCAAGTGTAGAACGACATTTCGATGTCCCCCACGATACACTGACACCAAATACACATCCGTCGTGCTTCCGGAACTGTATAATAAATAATGGGGTTGTTTTTTTTTTGCTGCGATATGTTTAATAGATTTCCTCAGGTCTCTTTGCCAACAAATATTATCATTGACTAACACCGTAACAGTATATTCAAAATTCAACTAAAAATGAGATAACTCTCATAATAACTTGTGCATTGTTATTGCGTTTCTATCTAAGTAACCTATAATAATTAATGAACAATTATTTTTAATCAACAGCCGGACATGAAATTTTATAATGAAATTAAAATATCAGAATATTTTAGATGTCTTAAATCTGAATCATTGCCAGTTTTTCCAACAATAAATTTGGAATATCGAAGTATAGTTTTAATAAAAACTAATAAACTGTTGAAACTATGTCAGCTCACAAAATGAGATGATTTTTATATGTTCTATTATATGTTCTTTTATTTTTTTCTATGTAAGGCAAGTTGAAGTATAATTATATATTTTATAATGTTTTTATTCCAATTAAAATAATAATATCATTCATAAAGAAATATGGCATTTTAATTTGATATACTTTCAATTTAATAAATTATTAGTTGTAACTTGGATTTTGATATAAATTGAAACAATAAAAAAAGTTTATTTTGATGATAATAATTGATTTATTTTTCATTATTTTCATTAAAATGTCTAGCTTATATTAAATTCTGTCATTTTTTTTTTTGTTTAAGTATATAATGGATACGGAAGCCAGGATGTACCATCAATGGAATTGTATTAAAATTTTCTTTTGAAACCAGATACAAATTATTATTATTTTAGATATTCCTCAGATATAAATTGTTATTTGTGTTACTTATATTGTTTTACAAATTATTTTACAATTATCAATATCGTATTATTTGGTCCTAAATGCTTTTAGAATATAATTACTTATCACGACAAATCCCTTTAAAAACTCAAAAAATTTTAGAAAGCTAAAAAAAGGCCTTGTAGAAAGAAAATTATTTTAAAAATAAGTAATTTCAAATATCATTTGATACCCTATTGATTTTAATATTTCAAATTAAATTAATAGTGGATCTAAATTAAAATGTATAGTTTCTTAAGTATTATTTACGTATTTAACCATCAATTTCTATACTATATATAGCTACACCATTAGCCTATATGGCTATACCTACACATGTTACTGTTATTTTTATAATATTTATAATATTTAAAATTATAAAATTGTAAAACTGTTTAAATATTTTATAAGCGATGTTAATATTATGCACTTTTATTTGGATAATACATTATTATCTGTATGTGAATTATAACGTATTATTAGAATAAGGTAACGATCGTCCTCTCATTCACTTTATTATAGCAAACAACAATAGGAACATGATTTACAATATTTTACGATGACCCTTCTCGCTTATATGTTTAAAAATGTATCAAATTTAAATATATTAAAAAAGTAATAACATAATAAAATATTATAATATTCTTTGTTAAATATGCATATTATAGTGTTGTGAACCCCTGCACAAGCTGCGGTTAATGTTTACTCAGCAGGGTTTCGACAATTGATTAATGATTATTATCAATGTTTGTGATACCTAATTATTCCTCAAAAAATAAATTATATGACTGAACAACTTTTTTTTACACATTTAACTCATATAAGTCATCACAATATAATAGGTAGGTTCTTTCAAACTTAAAACTAAATTAAATGACTTGTTCTATGCATATTAATTACTAAGAAAATCATGATTAAGAAAATAATATATCTCAACATTGCCTATTCAAGTATCTATTCTATGTTTTAGAGGATTTGAAAATAATTATTTAAATTGTATTAAAAAAAAAAGTTGATAATCGTGGTGTAATTATTAATAAACAACAAGTTACATTAAAATGTCAAGTTAAATTAACAATAGTCAAAATGTTTACTGCGATACAAGTTTAAAAGTATTACATTTATGCGATATTATAAAAGTTGGACAGGTATCTGATATGCATAAAAGTAATGGCTAGCTTTTTAAATTAGATTTACAATTTTGATATTAGGATATTGTGCAGTTAATATTGTTTTAAACCTTTATCGTTTTACTATCAATAGGTACGTATTTAGAACCCCCGTGTTCATAAAATAATACATTTTAAGTAGAAATCCATTTAATTTAAATAGTTTGTGTAATTTTTCTAAGTTAATAATTCTTGGTACAATTATATTATTATTTAAGCACCAAAATGTTACAAACTTTTCTTTATTTATAAATGACTGTTGGGAATATTCTCCACATTTTTAATCGACCAAAATAATATTAAGTTTAAGATCTAATCGATCGAAAAATATTATGAAAATGCTGCCAATACTCTATAAAAGGATTACAAAATAAAATAAAAAAATAGTAAATCTCATTAAAGCGAAATTCAAAGCTTCCTTTGTCTAATAAACAAGTATGGAGAGACTTTCGTTTTAAATATTGGTGGTGTCCATATTTGATTTATCAGTTACGGTATAAATTAATACAATAATTTAACTTTAGTACCTACACTATAAAAATGAGATTTGGATAACATAAATCATGATTTTTTATCACTACTACGATGGTCACATTAGTACTATTAATATGTATTAAATTATAGTATATATTTAAAAAAAATAATATTTTATTAAATATTTAATATGATAAAATGCGCCTATTAAATGAATGTTCAAAATGGCGTGGTACGAAATTGTTACATCAATCGTACGGACTTGATTACCTAAATAATTCTATACGGTCTAATTTGTTTTCAAAATTATCATCACCGTTATAAAACAGGAATATTAACTATAAAATATAATCGGCAAACAGTTAAAATATCTATAGAGTAACCTAACCTACAGTAAACCAACCAAAATCGATATTATTAGAAACGACTGTGTTGTAAATTTATAACTACTTTCCTTGGTTTTTTTTTCTTTTAATAATATCAGCTACTTAGAAAAGATACTGAAAAAAAGTACCTCTTAAGCGCAGACAATATTTTCAATTTCCAATTTGTAAATAGAGCTAAATAAAACTTTAGAACTACATAAAAAAATGTTTACTGTGAGAAAAAAATCCGTTTTCATAATAAACCATCACTTAGAACCTTTGAATAACTCAGAATGTTATGGTCCATTATGGTTCAACCTTTAAATACTTATTTTTTAAAAATTTATTTATCAGATTTCAAAAATATAATATGTATATATTTTATAATGCTAATAACAGTACTTATATATCAAGATATTAAATTTAGAATATGGTAGGTATGTACTGTACCTACAGAGAATATCATGATAAATAACATATTACATACGAAGGTAAACCTTTTGTATATGGATGAACTATACGTCTTTCTTAATAATGTAATAAATATGTTTAATATAGCCAATCAGATAGGTACACTACGTTCCATATTATTATAAATTTGATGTAATATATGAGATTATTTCCACCTATGTAAAATATATCGTAGGTACCTAATGGTGAAATAAGAGTATTCAATTTTAAATAATGTAATCGTATAATATTATAATAATCCCATCAATTTAACAACCAAAATAACATGATCAAGAATATTATTATACTAATATATTATGCTGAATTTAATATTACCTACATGTCGATTAAAGATTCCAATGTTGAGTTTTTCATTTGTCTTCTCTTCGAAAACTCACCTTGACATATTATTATATCAATCACTATAAATAATAATATTATACAATTAGCAGTGTAGGTACCATATTAATATTTGACATTTAAAAAAAAATTATAAAATAAACCACTTGACTCATATAAATGTTTTTAGAGTAAAACATTAACTAGAATTACAAATTGACTATTTGGAAATAAAAAAAAAAAAATTTAATTAGATTTCAAATGTTTATTTTCAGTATTCAAAAATAAAAATAAAATTTCATATTATACGTGTAACTCACAAGTAAACAAATTATATGGAAAAAAATAAAAAAATTTTGATTAGAATCAAAGATTTATTTGGCAGCTCTTCTTATTGTTACACATGTATATTATGTCAAATTGCCATCCAGCTATAGCGGTGACTATAGTTGCGTTATTAAGAATTTTTAGAGCAACCTCACTGTATAAAATAAAAATAATATTTTTGTTTACAGATTAATATCATAGTAAACGTTAGTTGCAAAATGATTTTTCGCTAAGTTCAGAACATAAAATCTGAAGTATTAATTATAAATGTACTATAATTTATCAAATCGGAAAATATATATTTACTAAAGTCTAAAGTTCTGGTTTAAAATATCTTTATATTTTACTATATTTTATGTTTAAATTTGTCGTTTTGTTATCGATTGGGTTACAACAGTGGTTCTTAACCTTTTTTAGTTCAGCGCCTCCTTCATGCAAAATCAAATTTTCTTCTTATAAATATATATATATATAATATAATGTTTTTATATACCTAGGTATATATTTATTTATTCATCAGTACATTATAACATTATTAATTAAAGTGAAAACTAGTTAAAATTAAGTCTGTTAATTTTGTCAGAAAAACACACTCACCGCCCCCTCAACGCCCCTTTCAAAACTATCACCCCCCGGAGAGACTGAAATGCCCCCAAGGGGGCGGTATCGCCCCCGTTAAGAACCACTGGGTTACAATAATAATGTGTATAATTATTAATTTTTTTTTATTTATAAAATTGATTGACTTTCATTCTACACGTACGTTTTTTTTTTAAACGCCAATTTGTAAATCTGTTTTTTAGAAAAAAGTTTATTGTTAAAATTATTAGTTTATTTTTAAATTTTTTTTTGAAATCTCATTATTTTTGCTAAATAAAATTGATTCAGTCATACAACAAATTTTAAATTCAAGAAGTATTAACTTTAAAAAAATATTTTATGAGAATTTTTAAATAGTAACTTATTAAAATCTTACTTTTTTAAAACGTTTGTACTTTTAAAATCAGTGTCTTTATTCAAAACAATTTTAAATCTTAAAAATTCATAGAAAATAACCCATTTAACTTAAATAAATGTTTTAAAATCAAAAGTTTTCTAAAAACGAGGTTTATGAGTTAATTATTTTGAATTTTTAAAAGCAAATGTAAGTTAGATTTTTTGGTGTTAAAAAATAACAATAAAAAATGTAATTTTATATTATATTGTGTAGCGCAAACGACAATGAATTATATGTATAAACAAAATTTTAAAATATGGATTAGAATAAAAGTTATTTCTTATTGCCAGGTATTCCTATTACACTCTGTATATATAGGACATAGGTAACTACAGTAATTCTGTAACAGCAAAAGTTTGTATATGAGTAGACAACACAGTGGGACATGTATCTTATACACTGCACTAATTTTTACATTGGAATTATACACCAACACCACATACCGTATCTACCACAGTCAGTGTTCGGATTAGATAAGTTATTTTTTATCTAGATAAAGATAAAGATAATGCAACTCAAATGTATCTAGATCACAGATATGTATAATAACTAGATACCCGACTTCTTCTTATCAATGACGCTGGCAGCCATTTACAACTAGGGCAAAATAGTATTATCAGTATACATGTATATATAAGTAAATATGTATATGAATAAATGTAAACATTGCCAAAGTTGCAAATGGCGTCGGGCATCATAATTTAATAATGTTGTTGTATATGGAGTCGGGTATCTAGTTATTATACATACCTGTGATCTAGATAGATACAAAAGATAACCTAACTCACATTTATCTAGATAAAGATAAAGATAAATACTTTTTCATCTAGATAAAAAAAAGATACAATTATTTTTAAATGGCTTTAAATTTAGGTATATTTTAGTTGGGCTTTAAGAACATAATAATAATAATGATATAAATAAAAATAATTACATTATTTATAAGACATAAACTTTGTTTGAGAATCTGTATAAATATTCAAAAATGCATTTGTACAATTTCGCGATTTTTATCAATAAAAAATGTATCTAGATGAATTTATTTAGATTAGTAAAAAAATGATCTAAGATGAACGTTTAGATACCTTGTAACTATTTATCTAGATAAGATAAAAGATGAACAAATAATTATCTAGATATTCATCTAGATAAGTCCGAACACTGACCACAGTAGACCTGCTCATTATTGACATATATAGTAAATAGCCAAATAACTTTTACATCACGAAGGAATATGGAATTAATGTTTCGTCTGTTATTAATCATTTGGAAGTACAGAAAAACGTGTGCAAACAATATAATAAATCTGATGACTGAAGAAAATACACGAGGATTTACCATCGCGAATTTACATCGTTCGAAATTTAAATGTCGCTACATCGATATCTATGGAAGTTTATTTATTAATTTGGCCAATTTTTTTCATGGATATTGACGATATGATTCTAGTTTACTGTATTTTCCATCGACTGGGCCATAATAGTTACTTGTAACGTTCGTACAGAAAATACAAGTCACGTAAAATAAAAATGTGTAGAACATTACATTTAACTCACTCTCGAGAGACAAGAATACCTGAATACATATTATATGAAAATACTTTAAAATAAACTAAAGCACAATATATAGGTTCATATTAGGAATGGTTAGAGATATTGCATATAATATTTTGATATATACAATTGTATTATTATTATTATACACGTCGTTATGTTTAATATAATTATTGTAAGTCTGTAACAGCGAAAGTTTTCTATACGAGCAGACAACGAGGCGGGACATGTATATTGTATAATATACTACACTAATTTTTACATTGGAATCGTACACCACATACCGTGTACCACCGTGATAGTAGACCTCATAATATTGGTAAATAGCCAAATGAACTTTTAGGTCATGTAGGAATATGGTAATGTTTCGTCTGCTATTAGTCATTTGGGGAATTGTACAGAAAAACGTGTGCAAATAATGTATTAAATCTGGTGACAGAAGAAAATACACCAGAATTTATCGTCGTGAATTTACACTGTTCGAATATTAAACGCATAGGTACCTCAATATCCGTGCAAGTTTATTCATTCATTTGTGCAATTTTTTAAATCTTTTTTCTAAAGAGTTTCTATTGTAGATACCTGTATTTAAAATAATAAAACATTCGATGTTTGTATAGGCAACGTATATAATATGGTTGCGCTAACCAACGGTCAAATAACGGCTGATGTATATACAACTTAAATAATACAGAGTTGTGAAATATACTAAAAAAGCAAACTCTGCTCGTTGACAACAATGGTCTTGAATTATGCTATTTGTCGGGAAAACGTCACACAAAACAGAGAATTTATACTAAACCGTAAGGTATTATTCCGATGTGTACAATAGTTAAGACGTTTGCAGTCTACAACACTGCAGTATATGACGTATGGTACACATTTTTCTACACGAATTGAATAGTTACAAATAAAATATTTTCTTATATTTTAAGTTCTTAAATTAATTTTGATTTATTTTATAAAAATGTTGTTTGCGCACAATTCTAGCAACTCTTTTGTCGAATACCTCGGTTGTAGGAACACTTAAATAATTTCTATTTGAAACAAAATTGAATTTTATGCTATGTCGTTTGACAACCAGGACAATCAGTTTGCAGGGGTTTCCTCTCTTTTTAATACATTTTTTTTCTCTGATACATTTCAAACGTCCATTATGTAATACACATTTTGTTTACAAAGTTTTGTTGTTTTATTTGACCGAATTCCAATTAACCTATAGTACAACTAGGAATTAAATGTTATTGTTATAATTTGTACGAATTATTTATTGCAATGACTTTTGAGTAAATATAACTTAAACTCAATATTTTTCGACATTGCGACATTTTCAAGTAAAAATATCAAACATGTATGTTATACTTATCACACAGTAGCAATGGTTGTGGAACTTTATAATGTTATTAAATTTGATATAATTAAGATATTTTCTTATCTTTGATGACTACTTAGGTAATAGGTACATATTGTTGACTATTGTTTGTGGTATTATATATATACGTTACACAATAATTATTATATTTTGTGTTTCATTAGGTTAGTTGGGTAATGATTTCACATTTTCACCAACGGTTACAATAAACATATTAATTATATAAGCAGATAATTGTTTTCTTATGTTATTTTTTATCCATTGAATTATTGTCATACAAATATTAACTATTCATGTCGATCACATCTACACATATAAATTGGAAATTGTATAAAGGTTCCTCTGATACTACACGTTATTGTAACTTTTGAATATTTTATTATGTGGTAATCCCATAATGGCCACCTGGAATTCAATAGAACATAAAACGTTATTTTTCCACAGCATTAAAAATTAACATCAGTTTTATAATTTTAACACAAATAATAAATATGAATAATAATGATTAATTTTACTTAATTGATTTTAACCATTCTCATAATTAATCAATTATGATTTATTTTAACAGTTAAAGAAATAAAAAATAAATATGTATGTTTCGTAACTAATGAGCCAATTCTCCAATCCAGTAAAACAAGTATAAAGTAATTTTTCTTCCCTTCAAATATAGTTTGTAAGTCTTAGATTGCAAGCCTTAGTTTGAAAATCAGTAGACAGTTTAAACTGTATCTAAAATTAACAATGGCTGATTTTATATTATATGTTTTTCTTCGTTAGAAGTTTAAAAAAACTCCATTCGGTTTAATAATTCAAATTAGCCACAATACCTCCCTAAAAGAAACAATTTAAATATTTTTAGATCAACTGATAATATTCCTCCACAGTAAGGGTGAAATCTCACAGGCCTACTGAGAGGTAGTTTTTAAAAATATACCAATTCATAAAAATATTATATGGGAGGGTGAAATTAAAATGTAATTGAGGGGTGACATCTCACTACCTCCCTTCCTTCATTATATTTATAATCATTAAATTACCAGTAGAAAATAAATGGCAGCGTTATATTGGTCATACAAATGGCGTACCTATAAGTATACTAAATGTTGTATATAAAACACTACATTCTCATATAAGGTGCGATACTAGGGCGGTGTGTTGTTCTTACATCATTTAGATGCTAAGAGGACTTTTTGATCAAAAAGTTACCTCACCAAGATCCTCTTTTTTTGACTTGATTATTTTTTGTTATTGAATAATCAGATTAATAAAGTAACAAAAAATAAATAAGGTTTTGAATTGGCTGTTTTAATTAATCAATTCTGAAATTCCACTAATATTCGATGTGATTTGATGTCTGATATTTATACATGCAAATGTTCTAGAAAATATTCTTCAATAATAGTAAAAATTACAAAAAAGACAAATAAAGTCAAAATAAAATATACCACGTTATTACAGATCGGATGAAGATATTATGTGCACTGAAAAAATCACGAAATGTATTCTTAAAAATAAAGAAAGTAAGTAGTAACCGCTCTGCTGTACAGTTGTAGGTGTCGAGTATGCCTCGTCATTAAATAAATGATAAATCATTGTATACGGAGAAGGATTCTAAACGAAGTTGGTCTGTTACTTATATCATTATAAATCAAAAAAGAATATATTTTAATGAAGTGTGCAAGTAATGTATATTGCTTTTATAGAAATGTATTTTACTATAAGTGATAGTGTGGTGCTATACAGTAGGTCGAATTTATGTTCACCAAAAGTATTATATTTATAAAATTATTAACAACTAGCTAATCCTGAGTGCTAAAAGATGATAATACTCTTAAACGAATTGTCATTGTTCAACTCTTTTTGGGTGTAACTCGTTGTAATTACAGTCACTCTAGTAGTCAATCCGACTACGTCAGATCGCGGATATACAGCATAATTTAAAGTTGGAAATCTACCTCTGGTGGATTGTAGACATAGCCTAAGCGGCTATAAGTAAAACTAACCTTGGTAAGCAATATGCGACAATTTGATTTGATGCTTGCTTGCATCTGATCTGCCCGATTAATCAATGGCAATCTATACACAAAAAAAAAAATTCTGATTTATACTACTACTATTATAATCTGCAATCAATAGCAACCATTTATAAACAAATAAAAGTTTCAATTTCACCGTCAGTCTCAATTCTCAAATTCATTATTTGAACACCTCTAATTTACCTTTCTAATTTTTCTCCACAAATCTATTTACCAAATTTCATCAAAATTGGTTCAGTGGTTTAGGCAAGGAAGGGATAGGGATAGGAATTAGTAGGGATTGTATTTTATTATATTATTTTTATTAACTATCGTGTCAATACTGACTAGTAGTGTGAATAGGTTCGTGGTAAAAAATTGCAATGGTATAAAATAAATCTAAATGTTTTGAAAATGTTATTAAGCTTATAAAATGTAATAATATAGAAAGTCGCCACTCATAATATTTTTGAATTACAATAAAATAAGTAAATCATTCTTCTTCATTTAAATATCGAATATCGTCCAACTTCAACTCATGTCTAAAAAAAACTTGTTTAATTTTTTAGTTTTTTGGTTTCAGAAAGAACTTTTTATGAGGAACATTGTCGTACATTTTAGTCTGAGCTATAGATATTGAAGATTTTATTAATTTTTAATTGCAAAATTGTTTGCACATTTTCGAGATTTTGATTAATTTTGTCATCATTTAAACTTCAAATAATTACAAAAACATCGTGTATAATATGTATTTTTAATATTTATGATAACAACTTACGAAGAATCTAGAATTACATTTTCAAGCTTTTTGACTGAGCACAAAAATCGATATTTATAGAAAAACAACATTAAAAAATATGAAATGTCAAAAATAGCTCAAAAAGATTCAAATATCTTGAATGTTATACCATGTATTAAAAATGCTAACGTAAATATTTGTTTTTTGTTTTTTCCAATTATTTAATAAAGTACAGAGAGAAATAACCGGGGGGTAAATAGCTAGGGGGTATATTACTAGGTACTTATATAAGGTATATTGGTTATTGTTTAGATTATTGATAATTATGTATGAAGAAAACTGTTTGTCTGCTTTTTCCTAGGAATAACAGATAATAATTTAATAATGCAATGGAAAAAATATTGTAATATCAAAGCGTATAAGATATTTAATTTTTTTAAATGTCCTCATTAATTTTGTGTGGGAGGACTGGAGGAGATAGGATGTTACAGGAACCAACCCCCGCCGCAATCACAATAAATATGTATTTACGTTGGTCTCGTATGCCCTATCCTTAATAGTCTGTCGATAAGTGTTTCCGTTCTTATTCAATGAAAATAGTTATTTATAGGCCAGTGTAGAATATTAGGTTTTATTAAATTGTTCGGTTTAGTTGTCAATTATTCAATAATATAAATAACTTATAACTCCGCTTATAACTGTACCTAATAACTAATAAGTATAGCTATTGATTAGTAATTATCCAAAGATGATTATATGACCAAAGGGGTACGTTACACATTTAATGAATCCATCTGGATACACCCTATAATATGGTTGCCAATAGCTGTTTATCTAATTAAAATTTTTATTTAATTTAATGAATATTTTAAAAGTAGTCATGAGTTGAAGTATGTGGCATTGTTTTGAATTAAACAAACAGCATAGGTTATTTCAGTAAAAAAAAAAAATTGTAGGTTTGGATTTAATGCATTATAATTTATTTTTGTGCTTCATTATTATTTTTATTGTGAAGGTACAAATTTGATTTTCACAATAAAATAGAAAAACACTAAAAAACCTACTAGGAATTAAACAATAATTATTGTATTATGACAAAGTAAAATTCTGTACTATATTCAGTTCTACGTATATACAGAATATAAAAAAAGCCACATACACAGAATTCGTGATAATTTAATTTTAAATTTACACCATAGAACATTTAATATGTAAACCATATTTTAGTAATGTTAACACTAAATCATACGGGTCAACATATTTAAATAATTAAAAGGCTGGTAGCCCCACAACACCCACAAAAATTTACTCATGTACTTCCAAGAAGTTTATAGTACCTATACTGATTTAAATAATTGAAAACAAGTAACGTAAATATGTATGATACAATTTTGTTCACTAACCAGAACTACTACAATAACGAGAGTTTAAAAATTAATTTTACTTTATAATAACGTTCAACACCAACAATAAAATGTATTTGACTTTTACAAGATAAAATATGAAAAAATTAAATCATTTTATCTTATAAACTATTTGTTTTTTCTTACAAACAACTGTATTTATAGAAATTTGTAAACAATAATTTATTTTTTTATAGTTTTCAGTAATATACAACCATAACTACTGTATTATTATAACGTATACAATAACAAAAATGCAGTAAATACTTAAGTGATCTTGATGAAGCTAGTGATCACTATTAAAACAAACTACAATGATAGGTAGGTAGGTGGTATTTAAAAAAAAAATTTCTGAAATTCTCCGAATATACTTGCGTTTGAAATATTTTTTTAGTGTTTAATACCAACAAGGTTTAATATACATTAATTCTTTTTAAATAATTAGAACATAATAGTCTAATTTCTATATATTATTTTATCATTCACCATGAAAGCTTATCTATATGATTTTTAAATGGCAAACTCCATATATTTTTAATATCAGAAAGTTTTTTTTAAAAAATTATATGAGCATTCAATCAATAATAGTGGAATGGGGTACCGCTTATTTCGAGTTGTACCATACTTTTATGTATACATTTTCTTCACACATTTTTTCTAAAATATTTAATTTTGAAGTAATAAATTGAGATTAACTAAATACAATAGACTACTTAAAAATCAAAATTAAAATGTTATTAGGTACATAATCGTTAGAGTAAGAAATAAAGGCAATGTCAACTATTATAATTGCGTGTAATCTAAGTTTCCATATAACAGTTGATACCTTTTGAAAATAATCAAAGAATAATACTGCTTTATGCTTATCTATATTATGATGAACAAAAAATAGAAATCAAAATCAAACACCATATGGCGCAGTTGTAACTTGTAGGACATTGTGCAAGAGAGCAGTCCCCCCCCCCTGAATTTCTCTTACGAACAATGGTGACATAAAGTAACAGGTGATAAGTATAATTCTAATTGTATGAAAACTATAATATAGAAAAAAAATTAATTTCCATCTCCAAAAATAAAATTTTCCAGTTAGGTATGCTACACATTTTCGAGTGGAAGTTGTCTACGATTAAATAGCAGTTGTAGCTATATTTTGCAGTGACGTCAGTGGTTATTGATGAAAATACGAAAAGAAATTAAATCGCTACTATACGAAATTAATTCGTAAAATAATAATAATAATAATAAAAGCTACATCCGTATGAACGAAAGCGACCCTATATAGCTGCAAACTCACGTTTCTCGGTATATTAGAACAACGTGATTCCCCGCGGATGACGGCGTATGATAATAATAATTTATTATTATCGCCGCGAATCGAAACGCGTATATGATCGTTTTATGTATAGGTAACGTACCTAGGTATGGAGTTTTAATAACAACGAAACTAACACGATGTATATAGATATATATAGTTCGTCTACTCGCGGAGAAGGTTGTATTAGATTGTTATAAAATATCTAAGAGAATATTATAATATCTAACAACTCGGAAGTCGCGTCGTACAACACCACGGCGAATTTTCCCGGAAGTGCAGACCTGGGCTCCTCCCCCCCCTTACACACACACACACACACACACACCTGCAGGAACACTCGCCCCGTCAAACGTATACCCTGCGAATAATCCCACGCACCTACCTCGTATCCGAATGTTTTTGATCGACGTATTATATAATTATTCGGAGAGTGTGTCTGGCGTAAGGCACGGGGATGCGTAGGTACACTCGAGTCGGTATACGACGTAGTATGACAGGTAATACAGTTAATTAAACACCGGAGGATATTATACTATTATATAATAAACGGTATAGTATATACAGTGACGCATGCGCCACAGCGTGCATGAGAGGGTGAACGTGTGTGTGAGAGAGATAGAGTGAGAGGTTCATGCTGTGGCGTTAAGACGATACGCAGCTGTGGTAAGAGGGAGGAAAAGGAATAGCGCGAGATGGAGGGGGGGGGAAATCAACGCCAAACTACTGCCGCTGCGGCCCGTCTATATACCCTGTACGCTGTTCGAGTGACTTCTCTCGTCAAATTACATTCTTAACTATTTACCCTCGGGATGCTGCTGATAATAGACGTTTAATAAAACTTTTGCCGCACGCTCACGCAGTGAGAATATATACGCTAATTATTATTACGACATGTCTGAATGTACGCTAATTATTATTACAGAGTGAGACGTCTCGGTTTCTGCGGCGGTGGCGTCGCGCCGTCACATCAAAGAGATGATCAACAAACTTCAAAGTTTTAATGGCACGACGAAAACTGTGCCACTTATATTATACGCGAAAGCCGAAGTTAAATATTCGTGGGAGTGAATAGGATGTGGAGGAGGTGGTAGCGGTGTGACGGCGGCTTGAAATCTGACCGGGTCCTACACGCATCCTAATCACATCGAAGTAATAATAACAATAGTATAATTATAATAATAATAATAATAATAACATTGTCATTGTCCGATCTGACTGCGATGCGGTCGCGTCTTAGAAAGACCGACACACTCTCTCGATACGTCCGCGATGATATCCATTCCGTGGCAGAAGTATAATAATATCGAACGCCAAACAACCAGGCACGTAGTCTGAAAATATTCACTAGGTGGGCCAATGTTAGATGGGCCCTCTACTTAAATATATTACCTTGTACCTTGTAGGGGTGGGCCCTTTATCTTTTTATATTATAAAGAGGTAGTTATCAGAATATCATTACTATAAATATAGACGAGTTGACGACCATAATAATAATATAATTCTATATGAATCAATATAATGACAATACCCTTACTCAAAAGTATTTTAAAAATAGTCATAAAAATATACAATAGTCACTGTCTAGATAAGATAAAAATAACATGACATGCTAGTATATCAGTATGGTACCAGTATTGGGCTTTAAATCAAGCCCCGGGATTAACGGGGGGGGGGTCCAGAGGGGTCCATGACCTCGGGTCGCAATAGTTTGAATTTATTTACGGCTCAGATTTGTCTATTGCTTTTTTCGTTATAGCTACAAAATTGAAAATAGGTTTTGATGAATTTTTTCAATGTTTTAACTCTAAATACCAATAAAAAAAATTATCCTAATGTATCTTTAATATTTTATCTTTAAATTTACAGGTTTTCAACCAAGAAAAAAATAATTCAATATTTTTTTTTTCAAATGTCTATTGATAACTCAAAATATTTTAAAAATTGATCACGTATTGGAATCGATAAAATAAACACTTTGTGAAAATTTCAAGTATCTACGGTTATTCATTTTTGAATTACGACAAAATAAGGGATTAATAAAAAATTTATTTTACCAAGCTAAAATTTATTTATTGACAAAACAAGGAAAAAACTAAAAAAAAATACCTACAAATAGCTCAAACTGAGTAAATATTTTCATCTTAGGAAATAGTCATATAAACATTTTATGAAAATTTAAAGTACAGTGGAACCCCGATTATCCGAGAAAAAAAGATTGGACTTTTAATAACTCGTAAATCGTATTTCGTCGTTCCTCAAGACCGGATTAAGGGGGGGGGGGGTCCAGAGGGGGCCATGGCCCCCGGGCCGCAATAGTTTGAATTTATTTAGGGGCCTCAGATTTGTCTATTACTTTTTTCGTTATAGGCTATTATACTGCATAATCACCTTAAAAAAAACGATGATTATTTAGCGAAGAAAAAAATTATAATTTATAAATAAAATCATACATTATTTATTGCAAAGTACCTAATATCTAATATATTTATTATAACAGGTACCTAATATTAAATAATATATACATTATAAACATAATGCACATAATAAACTATCATTTTTTTTTTTTTCGTAAAGGGGCCTCAAAATGTCTTAATCCGGGCTTGCTTTAAATAGCAATTATTTCCTAATTAATCGTTGACGATATTATGACTTATAAAGATAAATTATCAACGATTCTTGGTAGAAACAGAATTTAAATGTAATACAATATACATATTTTATTCCAGAAATGGATATGAATTGAATTTAGTTACGTAACTTATTTTAGATTTTAATTAAAACCTGATATATTTGGTTTTATTTGTGTAATATTTAGACAATATTAAAAATTTAATTAAAATTAAAAGCCACATATAATAATGGGCCTCTCTTAATATTTTGGGTGGGCCGGCCTACGGCCGGACACATAATAGGGTGAGCTAGGCACACCCTGCCCCCCCCCTTAGCTACGTGCCTGCAAACAATTACCCAGAGACAGTGACACAAACTTCGCGGATGCAAATATAATTAACGTTTTCATTAAAAAGAATTTCATTTTTATTTCCATTATTCCATTCCGTCGAATTTCATACGGATCGTCCGTACTTTCACGTATAGTGAACTCATTTTTTTTTTTAATTGTTGCTTTACCTATAGAGTTATTGCAGGTGTCGAGCAGGGAATGGAACCTTTTGAAATTATTGGTATCGGTTCCGGTACTGGTTCTCCAAAAACAAAATAACTGTTCCGGTTTGGTTCTGGTTTTTCGATAAAGTAAGGGTATCGTTTCCAAATAATTTCGGTACCAAAAAGTATAATCATTTAAAATACTTATCCGGAATACGGGTTTAAATGATAGTATGAGAAATATTAGTAAACTCACAATATGATTATACGTAGTTTATACACAAAACATTAATACCATTAAATTATGATAAATATAATTATTATTTTATACTAGAACCTAAAAGAACCTATATAACTTAAAAATTCCGGTACGGTTCTGGTACTTTATTTATTAAAATACAGGTTCTGGTTCCAGAACCAGTTCTTTCAGGTTCGGTTCCAGTCCCTGGTGTCGAGTGTACCTCGTAATTGATTAAGTCACTGCGTAATGTATGTGTTAAATACGAATTCGATAATCAATTATTGAATAATTATTATTCCATTCGCATGTAAAACGATTCTGATCGAAGACGGTCTGGTTAATGGTTAGGTACTTACTACTTAAAAATTACCAAGCATTTATCACTATATTTTTATACAGTAGATTCTCGTTGTGTCGAATCTCAAGGGGAACAGAAAAAAGTTCGAGATGTCGAAAACTTCGAGATATCGAGTTTTATTAAAAAATAAAAAAACTAATATAAATGTATGTTGTATAATTTATATGAATAATAAATAATACGAATGCCTAAAATACATCATTTGAATAATAAAAAAACTAATATAAATGTATGTTGTATAATTTATATGAATAATAAATAATACGAATGCCTAAAATACATAATTTGAATAATAAAAAAACTAATATAAATGTATGTTGTATAATGTATATGAATAATAAATAATACGAATGACTAAAGTAGACTAAAATTTGAATAATTAAAATACTGAAATGACTGAATACATTATTTTTCTTTAAAAAAATCTGTCATTAAGGTTTGCTTCATATTACTTCTTTCTGCCACGACGTCTTCCAAATTATATAATGCAGAAAAAGCCTTATCATCCATACCTGTAGTAGTCTCAACAAAATTCCTTAGTGTTTTTAAAGCATCTTTAGCTTGTTGAATTGTTACTTGGGTAAAAATGACTTCCTCCTTATTTTGTGGTTCGTCTTCACTCTCGCTGGTATTTTCTAGGGTTTCTGATAAAATTTCGTTATCTGTCCATGTTTCACATACATGTACATTATTGTCCATTTCCACATAATGTGAAAAATTTTTGTCGTCTAAATTAAGATGATCAGCAACAAAATTCCATTTATCATCAGAAATAGTAGTTGAGTTATCCAATGCAATTATATCACCGTCTTCAAAACCGGCTTTTATGAAGCAATTTAATATAGTCTGTGGTGTTACACTTCTCCAAGTCTTATCAGACATTCTTATAGCTTCGAGTATGTTTATAGAAAATGATTCGTTGTTATCGAGATTATTGACTAACTGTCTGATTATTTCTTTTCTATAAAACATTTTGAAATTCTGTATAACGCCTTGGTCCATGGGCTGAAGTATAGATGTTGTATTAGGTGGTAAAAAATGTACTTTAATGGAACTTAATTCAATATCGTGATTATGAGCTGTACAATTATCTATGAATAGTAGAACTTTTCGATTTTCTAGTTTCATTTTTCTATCAAAATTTAAAAGCCACTCACTAAATAATGACGAAGTTATCCAAGCCTTTTTATTTGACCTATAGTCAACTGGTAGAGATTTAATTCCTTTAAAACACCTAGGCTTCTTTGCTTTACCAATGACAAATAATTTTGGTTTTTCAGTTCCAGACATATTTGATCCTATCATAATTGTAATGCGCTCTTTACTGTATTTTCCACCCGAACATTCTTTACCTTTTAACATTAATGTTTTATCTGGTAAGCATTTGAAAAATAAGCCCGTTTCATCGACATTAAAAATATCATTAGTAGAATAACCTGTTAAGACATCAGGAAGATTTTTAATCCAATTTGAACAACAATGTCTGTCTATTGAAGCTTTTTCTCCACAAACAGTTCGAAAAACTACATCGTGTCTTTTTTTCCAATTTGTAAGCCATCCACTACTAGCTTTAAAATTAGTGTGTCCTAGTTGTTGTGCATATTCGTTTGCTTTTTCAAGTAAAATTGTTCCATTTAATGGTATGTTTTTATCTCGACACTGAGTAAACCATTTTAGCAAACATTTATCAATGTCTAAATAAGGAGTCATCCTCATTTTTTTCATATTTCCATAATTGAACTTCATTATTTTCTCTTTCTGTTTAATAATTGACGATAATGTATTTGGTGGAATATTGAATTCTTTGGCGATTTCACATTTTTTACGGTCACCTTTTTCAACTAACTGTGTTAAACGAACTTTGTCCGAAATTGAAAGAACATTTAATTTACGCTTCTTTTCCATTCCACTACAAACGAACAAACGAACTACGAAAGACTACAAACGTGACTACCAACGCGCTAAATCACAATCGCTATACTGCACTGCCTGCACAATGTATGCAATGTACTGCACAATTCCTATGTTAACCGTAACAAAAATATTATTTGTGAACTCGAGATAACGAAAAACGATTAATTTTATATTGAATTATCGAGAGCAAGACACTATTAAGTGTAATAGTAGTTTCAAGGGGAATTCAAAGTAGTTCGAGATAACGAAAAATTCGAGATAGCGACGTTCGACATATTAAGAATCTACTGTATTTACATTGAAATTATTAATTTAATTTATATATTGTCTATTTATTATATATATTTTTTATTACAATTCATATATCTTTAAATGTTTTATTATATTAAGTAGTTCATATAATTCTGAATGTTTTAAAAATGTTACTACATTGTTGGTTTTTTCTGTTTGGGGCTCTAGGATTTCGGAATTGTGGTCCTGTAAACTATTTATTTTCCTTCGTTTTCATATCTGCAATAATCTGTTTAAATATGTATTATGGTGATTTAATAGTTCCGAATGTGGTGCATATTGGAAGGTGATTTTTGGCCAGTCAGAAATCGTGGGTTTGCGTTGTATGGCCTATTCTTAGTCTGTCTAATACAGATTCATTTTATAATTTATTTTATTATTAGTAATACGGTAGGTTGAATTCATTTTGCCGGAAACATTCCATTAAAAATGTCATTGTTTAAATCAAATATAGTAATATATTTACGTTAAAAGCACCAACAAAATACATATCTAACTAAAATCGTTAATTTTCGTTAAAACATTTAATTTTGTCCAAATTATAATTTAAAATATCTATAAAAAAGTTGTGTTAATATGCATATTTTATTAGATTATTTGGTAACTACTTATGACTTATGAGGATTTTGTATAAAATATTTTAAAATTATTTTGCAATTAAAAATGTATAACATTTTAAATTATTATAGTTAAGGCTCGAACATAAAATACTAGGTGCCCTATAAGTGTTTCTTGCTGAAACCATAATGCTGTAAATATAATGTTCTAAGAACACATTTAACTAGTTGATCTGTCACAAAAAACTGGACATTTTTTTGGAAAATCAGTTTTCGACAAAATCAATTTTGCTTGTTAGTCAAAAATGAATAATTGTAGATACTTGAATTTTAATAACCCTTTATTATTGTATATGGCACACCCCTACCACTGCCAAGTTAATATGGATAGGTATTGCGTAATAGGTGTATTTTTCTTTAAATTAATACAACTATTAGCAATAACATAGGTAATGACAGTACAAATTGTTTAAACCTAGAAATATTCAGAGATGTAAAATTTACTGAGAAAAATTTACGTAAATTCTGTAATTTTAGTAAGTTTGATACATTTTGATATTTATGTTATGTTACCATAGGAACAACCCTAGGAACTCTTCTAGACTCTTTTCTTGAACTTATAATTATGGAAACACTTATTTTTATTATTTAGTGTGGATAGAAGGGTATTCATGGTTTCATAATAATGTAAGCTTTATATAATGTACCTATAACATTTTATTAAGTATCATTGACTATATTACTGGGTGTAATATTGACTTTTGAATATATTTTAAATGAGCATACTTATTAACATTGTACCAATAGAATAGATTGCAGATTAATCAAATCAGATTCATTAGGTATCTACTAATCAAAAACTAGCCATTTTACTACCATAGACCATTGTTATAGACGACAGACCACGACTATGATAATTTCAAATTTATTCATTAATTTGGTGGTAATTATTAGTGATAATCATTGGTAGTATCTACGGACAATTTAGATTTTATATCAGATATTCCATTATATGAATATGTTATAAATATTAGCTTCGTTAAGACGTTTAATTTAAGTTGTCACAAGCTAATAAGTTTTTCGTTAAAAAAAATATTGGAAACATTTAGGTACATCTCTTCAAAAAATAAATTTAAATAAATCTTTAAATTAAATATATGTATTGTATTATAATCTGAATTTTTAAATAATTTAGTTATATAATTGATGCGTCTTGATCATATATTTAGTGGTTGTTATGAGAACATATTTTACTGTAGTCTGTAAGAATAATATGATTAACACACATTTTGAAACCGTGTAAACTACAAGTAAACAATGATTAAGTCTACAGCAGTATTATTGTGAGTTATCATTATTGTTTTAAAGTTTGACTTAAAAAGTAGAATACTTAATGGATAGGTAATAAAGTAATGACAAGTAATACCATACATGTAACGTTTAGATTTTATTGGAAAAAACGGACCAAAAATAAATAAATTTATACTGGTTCATAATAGGTACATTTAGTAGTTTGTACCAGAGCTTGCATTTGAAAAAAATCCGTTTTTTGTTATTTACAATTTATTAAAACGTTACAAAATGTTTGCGTTTATCGTTATTTAGAATTAAAACGTTATTTAACTTTTGCGCTTATCGTTATACAGAATTAAAACTTTATCCAATTTTTGTGTTTATAGTTATTTAAAGTAGATAAGAATGGTCCAGATATGGAATTTAATATAATCAATTCTTAGATTGATTACATGAAATAAATGTTTCTACGAAATCAGTAGATTTTAAAATATTTCGTTTAGTGTTATTTTTCGTTCATGATATTCTATGAATTACGTTTTGCGTTATGTTTTGTTTAATGATATATAGCATAATACTTTGTTAATCGTTATGTTTTGTTTTGCGGTATTTAATTTATTTTGATTATCGCTTTCCGTTATAATTACACTTACAAATATCAATCGTTTTTTGTAAAATATAACGTTATAATCATAAAGTTATTATATCGTTTGTACACCAAATCAATGATTAGTAAAGACTTACATATTATTATTGTTAAATGTTAAATAAAAAACTATAAAATGATAATAATCATATTTATAATGAATGTCGTTTACTTGAATGAAATATTTCGATAGTCTATTAAAAGAATCTTTAGAATCTCTATTAGAATCTTTATAAAAAAAATAGTAATGTATATTAAACATGTCTTTATTTTGTCTATGTTACAGACAAAATAAGAAATCAATTCATTGTATTAGTTTTACTGACTTAAGAATACTAAACTGTATTTTAATAAAATAATAAAATAGAGGTACCTAGATGCCCAATACGTAATAAATAGTGTTTTTATAAAATAAATGTATATATTACCAGATAAACGTAAAATAATTAAATTATTATCTCATATACTCAACAGACATCCTAAAATTTACATCCAGGATTATTGACATTACATAAGTGTTCTTAAAAATTAAATAATAGACATAAACCACATTGACATTCAGATGAACAACACTGCCATCCCAAATAAAAACAAGATAAAAATTCTTGGAGTATATTTCGACAAAAAAACAAACTGGATACAACACCTCAAGCACCTGAAAACACTATTATCAAGAAGTCTCAACATCATGAAAATGATAAGCCATACCACATGGGGAGGTGATGAAGCTGCTCTCATTAAAATCCACAGACATTAGAGCAAAAATCAAATTCGGGGCATCATCAATCTACCAATCAGCCAAGCCAAACCACCAAAAGATAGTAGACACTTTCATAAACTCAAGTATAGAACTTGCCTTGGGAGCTTTTCGTTCAAGTCCCATTGAAAGCATCCGAAATCTGGCATTTGAACTCCCTCCCGATCTAAGAAGAATCGAAAAATCCCTAGTGTACGCAGCAAACATTGCCAGAAACCCAGACAACCCTGCAAACAAACATATAAAAGATATCTCAAGTTACGTTAAATAATATGAAGTAGATCTAAGCTCAATAATCAAAGTGCAGCCTTACACTTTTCCCCTGTGGAACACTAACTTCGACATCAATCTAGAGTTGACAAAATTCAAGAAAGAAACCACACTTCCAATAATGTATAAAAACCACCTAAACGAAATTCTACAAAAACACAAAAACAACAACCTTTATTTCACAGACGCCTCCAAATCTGAAGAAAGGGTGGGAATAGCAATCATTAACGAAAATCTTACCGCCATTTTTAAACTCCCCAAATGTTGCTCCATCTACACGGCAGAAGCCATAGCAATCCTGAAGACAATGGAACTCATAATTGAATACGGGAACTCCCGCAAAAACAATTTAATACTTCCTGACTCCCTGAGCACACTCCAAAGTCTAAAAAATACTACGAACACAACAGACATAGCAAGGAGCATACAACAACAAATATGCCTTTCAAAAATCCAAGGAACAAACATAGCCCTCATCTGGATCCCTGGGAATAGTAATATAGAAGGGAATGAAAAAGCAGACAAATATTCGAAAAAAGCAGCAACATTTACAGACGCCCAAAAATTAAATATAACAACATTCGCAGATGTAAAAAATCAAATCAAGGATCGTATAAAATTCAAATGGAAAATACACTGGCATAAACAGAAGACTAAGCTAAGAAGAATAAAAAACACAATTTTCGACTGGCCAAACTTCCCTCCGAGTAGAAGGGATAAGGTAGTTATAAACAGACTCCGCATCGGCCACACCCGTCTTACACACGAATACCTCATGAACAAAGGAGAAAAACCACAGCGCTTTACTTGTGGAACCGAACTCTCAGTCAACCATGTAATCACTGAATGCCTACAATACGCAGATGAACATAGAAACTTCCACATACCCATCACACTAGATGTAGCACTCGGACCAGACGCAGATACCATCATACAAATCCTTAAATTCTTAAGAAAAACAAATCTGTACAGTAAAATTTAATTTTAAGTTTTAAAAAAAAATGTATTTGTAAACAATTGTAACTAATGGCCTTTGTCGTCGATGTTAATTAAGAACAATAATAAAAAAAAAAAATTAAATATTGTGATATTGTGTACTTCAAATAAAAACAAGTCATTAAAAATAAACACTGAAGTGTTGGGTGAAAATCAATTGATTAAATATTAATATAAATCGCAGTATAAGACAATACATACAGCAATATAGTAATATCATTGTATAATTCTCAGTGTTTGGAAAGAACGCGTTCTATTTTACGCGAACAAGCCACGAACGCGTTCAATTATGGGACATAAAAAAAAAAGTAATAATAATAAATATTATTTATTATCAATGATATCCCATACGGCCAAATATGAAATAAGTAATAAGATTGGTGAAACTTAGGACGAAAACACGTTGTAGTAACGCATCACTGGCTTCATTGCATTATGCATCGTTTTATTATTAATTAATATACGCGAAAAATTACAAAAATATGAGGTTAGTTTTTTCTTATAAGTAATTATATATTATATATATCATAGTCCGTGGTTATCACTCATTCTTATGGTAAGAATCTTATCTCTCCAGAACATGGTCATTGGTCTAAGCCTCTAAGAAGCAACACTGAACGTGTAATGAACGCGTTCTTTTTTTCAACGAACGTGAACGTGAACGTTCCAAACACTGATAGTTATCAAATCACATAAGACCACAAACATAGTTTTAGAAGTGAACCATATTTGGTAAATTAAAATAGATTGCAATATAATAACGCGCATCGAACCACGAACGATAAAAGAACGACTCCGAATACATCCAGATTAACAAGCACGTCGCTACGGCCGTCGAGCTAAGTGACTCTATACTTATTAGTACTTAAGTCGAGGTAAAATTACATCCTCCATCACAGACAACTATAAAACATTGTTGTGGAATAAAATAATTTACACGTATACCCCAACTAATTATATTCTCATTCTAATATTCTAATATATTATCAAACTAGTTTCCAATAAAAAAAATATTCCCACCACTCTAAACACCATACCCCATATCTCACTATCACTACCTTCTACCCTTTTTACCACTTTCTTTTTAAAATTGATTTTATTCTACGACAGTGCCACTACTTATAGAAAATATATATTTTTAAAGAATGTCAACATAATATTGCTAATCTATATTAATATTAATAAGCATAAATCAATGATCAATGACAATTTTTGAATCAATAATATTTCCCAAACAATAACAACAACAGCAACAACAACAACAACAACAACAACAACAACAACAACAATCAATATTTATTTTTAAAACACTTTGATTCATTCAAATAAGGTATTCCTCGGAAGTGATGAATGGAAAATTAAAAACCACTCTGATTTTTTAGAACATTTAATACCATACTAAATGTAGTGTTTATTTATGATATGACAAATTAGCTAATTAGTTTAAAGAAAAAAAATACAAGACAGAATTAACACTTTAACGGTGTTACCATAATAATAGATAACATGATTTATCATATTTAAATATGTCCCTTGGACCTTTGATCAATCAGATCAGTGCTTTGTGTGTGTCCGCTTGTGAACCGTCAAACTGCTACTCATAGAGAACGACTTGCCACATACATCACATGCATACGGTTTTTCGCCCGTATGCGAGCGTCGATGTACCGTCAAATTGCTACTCACAGAGAACGATTTGTCGCATACATCGCATGCGTACGGTTTTTCGCCAGTGTGCGTTCGTCGATGTGCCGTCAAATTGCTACTTACAAAGAACGACTTATCGCATACATCACATGCGTACAGTTTTTCACCAGTATGCGTTCGTCGATGTGCCGTCAAACTGTAACTTATAGAGAACGACTTGTCGCATACATCACATCTGTACGGTTTTTCGCCAGTATGCGTGCGCCGATGTGCTGTTAAACTATAACTTACAGAAAACGCCTTGTCACATACATCACATGCGTATGGTTTTTCGCCAGAGTGCGTTCGTCGATGTGACGTCAAACTATAACTTACAGAAAACGCCTTGTCACACACATCACATGCGTATGGTTTTTCGCCTGTGTGCGTACGTCGATGTGCCGTCAAACTGTAACTTAGCGAGAACGACTTGTCGCATACATCACATCTGTACGGTTTTTCGCCAGTATGCGTGCGCCGATGTGCTGTTAAACTATAACTTACAGAAAACGCCTTGTCACACACATCGCATGCGTATGGTTTTTCGCCAGTGTGGGTGCGTCGATGTGCCGTCAATTGGCCACTTTGAGTGAAATACTTATCGCATACATCACATACGTATGGTTTTTCGCCAGTGTGTATGCGTCGATGTGCCGTCAATTGGCCACTTTGAGTGAAATACTTATCGCATACATCACATACGTATGTTTTTTCGTCAGTATGCGTGCGTTTATGTGCCGTCGAATCGCTACTTTTACCGTACGACTTGTCACATGTGTAAGATGTCTTCTCCATGCTGGTCTTCTGGTATTTCGTCTGCTTCTATTAGTTAATAATTTATTTAATGGGTATTCGTTTTTTATACAATTACTAGCCGAACCGTCACAGCTTCGCCCGTGATTGGTTGTTTATTTTGCTCCCAGACGATGAGATGTATAATTATTTATTTAAATTTTATCGTTTAATGTGATCGGCGAGTAAATATAAAAATGGTGAATGAAAACGTATTGAAATGTTTCTTGCGCTATTAATGATAAATATATTTTTACTAAAAAAGCTGATCCCGTGCACTTTGTTGCCCGTTAAATGCAGTGTTCGGAACGTTCACTAAAAAAATGAACTCGTTCACGTTCACGTTCGTGTTTATTTTTCAAACGAACGCGTTTCACGTTCATTGGGTCGTTCATTTATTTTTTATAGATTTTTTTTATGAATCATTTACCTGCTGTAAAGGCTCAGTCAAACAGAGGGTGACTTTTTGTCCGGCAATCAAAAAATGAATCCGGACTTTTTGTACCCGGACTTTTCGTCCGCCTTGGTTTATGGGTACGCGGACTGCGGCGAGCAAGCGGTCTTTGTCTTATTTTTACAGTCTCCGCGCGGGCAGCTCACTTTCCGTTTGACCGAGCCTTTATATAAAAGCCTATAACCATATACACTCAGCCAAAATAAAAATACTATTTAGACTTATATATAC
>NC_042493.1:63649876-63704871 GCF_005508785.2 Acyrthosiphon pisum
GGCTAGGCGATGATGAATCACCCAGGACAAGTCTTTTTATATATATAGATTTGGTTACTATGCTTTTCTGTTTAAAATATATTGACTTCACCATATTTTGAAGCCAGACTTGTATTATTTTTTAAACTTTAAATAGAATATAATATGTTGAATACAATGCAAAGTTTTTATAAAATCATTTGGTATGTCTGTGACCTGTGTTAACCGCTTGAATATCATAATTTCCCTGATCTTAGGACCAGGGAAGAAAGCTAATCATTAAGACATTTATTATATTAGTTGATAAAATATTTAAATAAATTGCAACTCAACCAAATGCATTCATTTAATATTTATAACAATTAAAAATAATTATTTGAAAATAATGTCATTACTATAAAGTATGAAATGGAACTGTCACAGTTTATCGTCAAAATGTTAAATATAATTTTTTGGCCAAAAGTAAACTCTAGATATCATTGCACATTTTATATTATTCAGCATTTAGAGACTAAGTGCACAAAGTAAATAATATACTAACAAAACAAATAAATCGTAGTTAAAATATTGTGTATTTAGGTACTAAAAAAATATAATTGTAATTATAATAACCACCTATTTGAACCATATATCGTTAAAAATGTAAAAATATAATTTATTTATAGGATGAGATTTTCTAGAACTTTGTTGGTAGTTAATTATTTTCAACAACATGATGCTTTGAAAATCATGAATATTTGATATTTATTTAAATAATTTAAGACAGCTCCGAAATGGAACGTTTATTTTTCTGCATATTTTTTTTTATCCAAATGCAATATTGTATTAGTAAAGTCATCTATTTTTAAATTTTAAATTCATATTCTTCAAATTTATTGATTCTACCATAATCTGACATATTTCTAATACAAAAAAGCGGTGTGTCGCCCTACTCAGTGGTATATATATAATTTTTTTTTTGGTGTGTGAGGGGGGGGGGGAATCACAATAAAAATTAAACCACATAAAATTAATAAAAAACAACATATAAGTAATATAACATTTTAATTCGAAAACACAAACAATTAAACCAGGGGCGTCGTTTGAGGTGATTTGTTTTATATTATACACCATGTATGTACATATTATAATGTAATTCAGAATTTCTGGGCTCTCACGTGAGTTCTCTCAGTGGGGCATCAGTATTTTGAAATGAAAAATGCAATATTTTTTGGTACAATAGTGTCTATAAATATTTATATAATTTAAGTACAACTTAGTAGGTATAAAATATTTGTTATAATATACTAGATAATTATATGGAAAATATATAGATCCTAACTTTCTAGTGAAGCGAAAAAATTTTTTTTGTAATAACCATAGTATCTACAATATAATATATTGGCCTGCTGAAAATTTGTTGGACCTTCTTAGTTGTTAGCATACCTTTAACAAGTTTAAATTACACAACTGAAATACACAAATATAGTATGATATTTAGTTTAATTTTTTTATCAATCCAGAACTAATAGGAATATGTATTTGATAGATATGTCCTTTGTTCATGGTAATTCAAAATTGATAATATTTTGGTATAAAACCGACCCGAGCATTATATTATTAATTCTTAAAACTTTTTCTAATGTAGGAAAATGTATTTCTAGCCATGCGAGCGTCGTCGTTGCAGAGTTTTTCCATTAACAAAAACTTGTGAGGAACCTTGTAAGTATTACATTTTTGTATTTCAACAGATAGAAAACATTTTTATCGACAAAGAACGCAGATCCATACAAAATAAATTATTAATGGATAATTTTTATATATAAACATCCGATAAATGTTTTAAATATTTACGGTTAGTAAATAGTAAATTTACTATTTTAGTTACACTAAACACACTAAATCAATGTTGTCAAAAAAGGTTTTTTTGTAAAAATTTAAAATCTTCGTTTCTCCTTAATCTTTTATTTGTGTTTCCTGATGCTTTTGAAAACTAGGTACTGTGAATTTTCTAATTTATTTTACCTCTTTTTAAAGTATTAACTAAATTCATTTTCCCATCAAAGTATATAGGCAAATAAGTTGATAATCGAAGCATTGTTTCTACTAGAAAACTTATTGTCTTAGGAACTACTGACTAATAATACAAGCAAACATATTATTATTATTATTTTCATTCGTTTACTATACACCCCTTGCATAATATTTTAATAATAAAACAATAGTATAATAAGTAACAATACTTACTGTTTGTTGATATTTGAATTGCAGAATTATTGTTTTTTATACAATTCATAGTTTTATAATAAGTGGGTATTATGAACACGAAAACACTTATATTATCAACAAAATTACAAAATTACTTTATGAAAAACACGTATAATATATTATAAATGTATACAACTGCAGTCATCTCTTAATAATTTCCTGAAGGATAGTATATATGATGACCATTTATGTTTTTTTCTGCCTTTTAAACAACGCCCACTAAGCAACCAGTAATTTCCACGGACCGAATGAAATCTTAAAAAAAAATAAACTAAGTTCATGTTATCACTGTTTTATACGTGAGAAAAGAATTTAAGATGGCTTTTTCTTAGAGTTTGATTGAAAAATAAAAATAAATTGTTAGTCGGGTCGTGGCGTAGTTAAGATTTTATAGTACATTTTTTTATTCATGAACTTGCATAAATATTAAAAGAACAACATTTATCAAATAGAAAGTTGTTGATTGTTGAAATGATTATGGTTACTGGTTATGTGTTAACACGTCCTAATAATAAGTTCGGTATTATTTTATTTTTATTTACCATAAATAGTCGATGCATGAAATAATATTATTAGTCCTTGCATTATTGAAAACAATTTTATTTTAACATCATATTTATTATTTATTTTTACAACTTTAATAAATTATATTATAATATATTAGGTATTTACTAGTTTATTATTTTGTATAACTTAATATTAAAGAAATGGAGCCCTTCATGGCGGGTGCATAGGTGTTCGTGTCCATTATTTTCTTGTTAAATCCATCACTGATGTTCGTGTAATAGAAGTTTGTGAAAGATATCGTTCAGTCATACAAAGCAGAAAACATGTGTGTGAAGAGGGTTATATATACCTATCTCAATTGCATTAATTCTTGTGCATGCTAATCCTATATAGTAGAAATAAGTTTTCATATTAAGACATCAGATGCGTGTTATTTCAAATGAATAAACCACATTTTCGGTGAACAAACAACTATTTGTGAATTGCATTTAAGTGCTGAAAATACAACAAAACGAAGAACCTCAGAATGATGTCTTACAACATAATGGAGCCATGGAAATTAACTGACAATCGAGTTAATACCGATTCATATAATGTGAACAAAAATTCGTACCATGAATTTGAAGTGACTTAAGTCGGCTACACACGATGGCAGTCAAATGCGTTAGTTGCTATCGTGAGAGTCTCATCGTAGGGGTATAGTAGGTAATAATATAGTTGTAGTGCTGTACATTATACGAGATATTATATTAAGTACGATACTCACGCGTATTATTTTGTTGTGTTTTAGTACTTAAAAAATTTTGGCAACGTAATATTGTGCATAATATTATAAAAAACAGACTCACTGAATAGGTATTTGTAGATACTAAGATTAATTTATGTTTTACAGAATACAAAGTCTTAATAATTCGGAGATTATAATTATTAGGTATCTAACATTATAAGTTTATATTTTGTATTTGTTATTAAAGTAAACTCTCGTTATGTCAAAACTCAAAGAACACAATTAAAAGTTTGAGATATTATTGAGTTTTATTGTAATGATAAATATTTCGAGGGGATTTCAATTGAGTTTGACATAACGTAATATACGATATATCAACGTTCAACATAATAAGAATCTACTGTATTATATATTTGTATTATCCACTTTAGCAGAAAAAGATGAATTTCATATTTCATATTATTCAATATTAATATAACATATTCTATTTTATTATATTATTTTAAATTATATTATAATATTACTTGTAATTTATAGAAAATAATTATATAATATTATAAGGTTCCCATTATTTTGAAAATATGATAAATAATATCAATGATAAAAACCGTGTTGAATATTTTACGCTTAATTATTGAATATGTCATGATACCGATTCTAAAAAAATAAATTGTATGGACAAAATAAAATTAAAGTTTATCTCATGCACTATAATATATAATTGATCTAGTGTAAAAAATTATTTTTGTTTTTACTTGAATTTCCAAAAAATTTTATACGACCATAAATGGATGGACCATCATCACATTACAACAAGAGTTTTTTTTTGTTTTTTAGTGGGGAAGGGGGCTCCCGTCGAAGTTTTACTTTAGTGCACTACTATAATACATATCTATAACAAAACTAGATTCAACATAAAACTGAAAATAGTTATCACCGGTTTTATGAGAAAAAAACATGTTCTGTCCCACGATTAGCTTAAACTACATAATGTGAACAAAAATAGATATTATTATTACTTACTCTTGAGCTTGAATGTAGGTAAATTAAATAGTTTTTAAGCGAATTTGTGTTAAATTATTAAAATATCTAACTACCTATCATACTACCATTAAACGAAAATATATTTTGATTATTATTTTGTTCAATATTAAACTGTAGATATTAAATTGAAACATATTATCATGATAATAAATAAGATTACTATAGATGTAGATAGATTCAAAATCTTCTAATATTATATTATAATAATCCATACAAATTTGATTAATACGAGTTAATAAATAGTAAATACTGAGAATGGTAAATTTCAAGGCTGGGCATTAACGAGTTAAAAAGTTAAAGTTAAGTTAATGAGTTAATTTTATATTAACTTTTTAACTTAACTAGTTAATTTTGGCTTTTCATTAACTTTACGGTTAACTTTCTAAATTTCTTTTTTAATTAACGTGAAATTAACGAGTTAATTTTTCATTTCAAGAAGTAAGTTAAGTTAATTTATTTTGTTTTTAATTTTATCGTATTTCACTACTTCAGTATATTTCGTTTTCATGTCAAAAATATTTACCGTGATGTGTTTAAAGTAAAAAATGTATATAATTCGAATTTAACTAATATGGAAACAACACTGTATAAGATATAAACACTATGGTCTATAATTTAGTCTTGGGTTGGTAAAAAATTAAGTATGTTAGCATTGTATAAACAAATTGACTTTTTTTTAACTTAATAAAAAGTTAACAAAAAGTGTGTATTAACTTTAAACTTAACTGAGTTAAAAAAAATCATTAACTTGCCCAGCCTTGGTAAATTTGTATTTTATGATGATAACTGTTATGCAAATATAAGACATACATGATACATAATACATAATATTATTGATAATGTAGTTATTAGATATTGTACCTACCGTGACCTTGTTAAATTTCTATAACAGTGTTTAGTAGAAGGTGTATTTTAGAATACATATTTTAGATATCCGGACTAGAACGATTAACAATTTTACAACCATATGTGCATTTGTTTATCTTATTTTGTCTAAAAACACTTTTTCTATAAGATTTGGTGTTTGAAAAGCGTTTTATATAAATACTGAACATGAAACTAATGAATATTGATGACATTAACTCAAATTTTAATTCAAAATGTACATATCTATATACATATAATTTCGCTATATCGTGTAGGCAGCTGTAATAATAAATTATAATAATATTTTGTTTTAATTTTTTTGACATTCAGTTGCAACTACTTGCCAAAATAAATTATATTAAACATCATAATATTTATTGTAACCATGAATATTATAATGTATATCCAAAGAATCATTAATATTGTTCAACGTATACCCAACAGATATATTTTTTTCTCATCACTAGCACTCCTGCTGTGAAGCTCATGTTAGATAATTCCCAACAGTAAGCGTGCCACAACTTCAGGACACTGATAATGATAGTCCGACATATCGAAATCAAATATTGTAATCAGTTTGGTATAATAAATTATGATATATAGGTACCATGTACATCAATAAACTGAAAAAAAATATCAGTGGATTGGCAAACCACGGAAATCTGCTCTGTAGTAACATATTGATCATTATATAATTTTTAACTAAATAGTCAAACATACAAGTTAAACCCATTAATTTTCGAATGTCCTTCTCTTGAGTTAAACTACTAATCGCTTTGTTTTAAAATTGTAGTGTTAACCCTATTCTTATCAGATGATGATAGTCCGACATATTATCAAAATAAAATATTTTAATCAGTTTGCTATAATAAAATATGATATATACATATATTATATACACACTGTACATTGATAAACTGAAAAAAAATATCAATGAATTTTCAAGCCACGGAAAGCTGCTCTGTAGCCACAGATCGACAAATATAATTTTTTTTTAAACTAAATACCTAGTTAAACATATGGTAAATATCAATAGCTGTTTGCCTGTATTTGTTTTTGAGGAAACGTTTTATGTCGGTATATTGGTACGATTATTATACATAATTGAACAGTATATTATGTACTATATACAATAATATCATACATATAGTATTTTATAATTGTAAACAATAGAAATTGAGTAAATAAGTATATATTTAATTTTTTTTGTATAATTTTTTATACTTTTAAATTAATCTATGTCGTGTAATATCAGATAACGTTTTAGCCTTGGTTGGACCACTGTACTTTACAGTGATTGATTCAACGACAAGGGACACTCAAAATGTACTGGTCAGCAGAATGGGTTTTTCACTCAAAAATATTTTACTATTTATATAAAAAAGAGTCAGACATTTAAAACTTAAAACAATTTTAATTTGTGTAAAAACTACCACAATGGTTAATGAGCAGGTACCTACTGTTACATAAAGATAGTTGAATTACAAAAATATTATATATTTTAGTAGGTATATATAATCATTTCAGTCCTTATAATATATTGACGATCGAACAATTAATTACATTTTTTGTTCCTAGTTGTTTATGCAGTCTAAAATCGCATATATTAATTTTAATCAGAAGTCAAAATGGATGATTACTATTTGCACAGTCTGATAGATTCTAACGGCCATAAAGGGCTATGAATTTCATTAACATTGTCCTGTCACAAGTACTCACAACTATCGGTCTTGTGGCTAATATTTGAATACAAAGACCGAATACTATACGGTATCAAAATGAACAATTCTCCACGTAGTATAATTAGACAAATTCTCTAGCATAGGTCTCGTGGTAATCAACGAGATCAGTAGATCTATGTTTATTTATATTGAAGTAATACTGAATAAACAATCTTCGAAGGCTGATTAGCACTATAATGGAAATGCAAAATAGCTATATATATCTTAATAATATATACAGCATTTTAATAAAAGCACCAGATAGTATATTATGTACCTACCCGGTAAGGGGGATCTTCCGAGTTCATCCCAAAATTATACCTAGATAATAATATGTTCCGATGAGCACTTGCCTTCAGGGGATGTTTTTGGCATTTAAAATATATACCAGTTAAATAGTTAATCTAAACCAAAATATTGGTCTATATTTTAGATTATGGCCAACGTATAAAATAGCGTGTCCGGGACAAAGAGCGAAACTCAACAAAATTCGTAATGTTTTGCTACAGAATCAAATTCAATTTTTCATAGGCGAAATATTTGAGTATCTATACTGTGTGAATTTTTTTACAATATACTTTGTTAAAAATAAACATTATTTTCTTTTAATATTTTCATTATAACCTAGCAAATCATCAACAATGTAAGAATTCTTATTTAATATTTCAAAAGAACGATGCTCTAGCTTTGAAACGTACCTATTTATCTGATACCAAACAAAGTATTCATGTAGCTTCCAAAGTCATTTGAACTTGATTTCAATTGTGTAATTTAGATTTTCATAGCACTCACTATGGTGGAAACACATAGAGAATTTAAGATTTAGGCCAATTTATATGACTCTCAATTTACTTAATTGTTGGTCTTTTATTATTACCATTTAGAAAAGTAGACGATAGATTAAACTTTTTTTAACCACTGAACAATGCAATCACAGTAATTGAATTTACCGACAACTCTTATACTACATAACATAATCGTATACATATATATTATGTTGTGTTTGTATCATTTTATAAGCCTATTGCATGAATTTGTGTTTTTTTTTTTATTATTTTTAATGAGATTTTAAAATTATAGTTTAATATAATTTCGATTTAAATTTTGCATCAATGAGTCCATTATTTATATAGTACAAAACAAAATAAGTAAAACTTTGTTGATAAGCCATTGCAAAAAAAAACCACTTCAATGACTATGATTTTTCTAAAATACCTAAGTAGTTTTGTTTTTAAGGTTAAATATGTCAAAGGTAGTTTTTAAAATTTGGATTTAAAACCACAGTTTTAATGAGAGGGTGGACAAGGGTGACCTCTCGCGAGCCAGAGGTAGTTTTGTCAGTGTGCGTTTAAATGCCTATCTTGTCGTATGCACTCGAGATGTTGATAGTTATTTATAATTTCAGATAAGATTAGCAATATACTGGCCTATGTGCTGTACTTTGTATATCATCGTCCATCTATTGTGAGTTTTTTTTTAATAGAAACATAATATGCTGGCAGAAGAATTTTACGCTATTACTCATATTGAAGAATCGGTAACTAATTATTTTCTAGTCTGGAAAAATCTCTAGACTAATTTTGAAAACGCGCAATAATTTATTCAAAAATGAAGTAAAAATGTCATATATAAAAAAAATAAGGAATAGAAATACAATATTTGAGGTAGGTATGAAAGAAAATTTTGTCGAACTATCTAAAGTATAAGGTAAAAACACGTTTTTATAATATTCCATATTAATTGTATTTTTAGTAGTAAAATATAAATCACAATTATTGTAACTTCAACTGGTATCTCCTAGACCAGATCATACATAATTGTATAGTAAAAAACAAAAAAAATTGTGTTATCTAATCTTCATTGAATACTGGATAAATCTATTTCATTTTGAAGTTACTACGAAACGAACTCTGAGCAACCAAAAATATTTTCTCTCAAAACAACGTTGTTCGGTACTCCATTTTCAATAAATGGTTTATTATTGTTTTTTGTAATTAATACTATTTGATGAGCATTCTTATTTTAATTTATTATCGAGAAAATCTATTTTAATCCATATTACGTGACTGGATAAACTTTGCAGCTATTTACCTATGATAATCTTTCAAAATAATGCTTAAATTGATATTGGACACTCAATACCCAGTACACATAGTATTTTAAGTTGACAATTAATTGACAAATACCTATCGAGGGGGATCGAGAAAAAAATAACAATTCATTGTTATGTTTTCTTTTGTGGTATTTAATTTTTTTTTATTATCGTTTTCCGTTGTAATTACAATTACAAATTTCAAATGTTTTTTGTCAAATATAACTTTATAATGTTTGCAAGCCCTGATATATATTATATAATATAATATATATAAAATATCTATATTATATTATTATATTAACTAAAATACGTATGATGCCTATTATCGTATAGAAATGTGGTGGAAAGGACTTAATAAAATGTACATATATTAATTATATTTTTAAGGAACATGGTGCCAGTTTTTTTTTATATTTAAACATAGAATTTTATACTTTATGTCCTATGTTTAAATTATAATTTTTGAATAAAATATTATTTACCGACGGAAATTATGATCAGACTATACTACTATAGTTAGTACCTATTACTATTAATAATGTTAATGTAATTTATATTTCGGTGTATTTTTATCGTAGAATCGTATAAGAATTATAAAATATAAGTATTTTAATTATGAACTGAGCATGTTTCGATTTTTTCGAGGTAAAGCGCATATTGCAATCATAACGTTGATGGTAGAGAGCATAATATGCTAAGATAGACTTTAAAACTTATCATAAAAAGTAGCATACAAAATTATAACAGGGACAAATTCAAATTGTTTTGTATGATGAAAGAATGACCCCCGCCCCATCTTTATACCACTCTAGTCCATCAGAGATTGTTTTGATAATTAAGGTTTCAAAGTCATCGCACAAATTTAAACATATTTAGATGGGCCGAGTGTGAAATTAACATTTTTATGAGGGAGTTGGCACTTGGCGGGGTGACTTTTTCCAGCCCATTGTCTTTATTTTTTTTTATATTACTTAATATTACAAATAAAAGTTATTATAACCAACGAGCCATCCAAATTCATACCTACTTATAGTTATAACTATACAGTTATTTCAAGCCATCGTATGAATTATATTCTGTTAATCATGTATTCTTATAACTATTCATTTTTGAAATATTTGCATACCTAGTAATGTACAAACATCGATAGACACAAACAAATTATTTAAACATTTTTTCCTAAATATATTCAGGATTATCCTTTATGTATATGAATCATCGTGTGAACTTTTTTTACCTATTTTTTCGCATGAAATATTCAGCGATGGCTGCACCAAAAAACATAAGACCAAAGTAATATTAATTGTTATTCCAGTCCGCAATTAACGTTAATTCTGTCGTTGCAAAATTCATGAAGCTCTCACACCGTTTGCATATTTGAATACTGCACTGACAGCGTACAGTTTATGTAAAAATTATTATTATCATCATTGTTCCTACTGGTGTCCCATTTGTAGTGATTATAATGTATATATATATATATATATACCTATACGTTAGACGTGTTGTTGTTAGACAGTAGAAGTATCATTATATCCGCACACTTATACATATCTACCTATATCATTCTCGGTGACGTTACAGCATTGGTACCATAGCTTTGTTCGTACAACATTTATATGCATGTATTATTGAAATGTGTACCTACCTATATGTGCTTAACAAAGCTGAATGCGAATAGCTTTGAAAAGTTAAAGTTATTCCCACAACGTTCAAACTATAATAACAATAATCAGTGACGGTAAGAACACGCGAAAAGTGCAGTTTCGCCATGAAAACTTGTGGGATTAATTTTTCATAATAATAATAATAATAGTAATAATAAATGCGAATCTGACCAGAAATTATATTATATTATCATATACGTCACATGATAATAAATAACTTTGCATTGTTTACATATTATTATTATATTCAAATTTCCACATAAGAATATATCGTATATATTATAATATCAAATGTATTCTATGGTATAGACTACCTAAATACACACAAGCGCGCACCTACACATGTCAAAAATCCGTAAATTGAACGGCGGAAGGCGGTTGCTGCAGTTGTGCTCCGATGCATATTTTGTTTGTTTTCGTATATTTGCGCATTTCCGATGTAAAATGGTTTCCGTACGTGATGTATATCCACACCGCAGCGTTAGATGCAGCTGATTGACGTGAGCACACTGATCGGAATGCATTTTTCACCTGATTGAAATTGTTCATCAACGAAACGTGTACAGTTGAGCAGGCGGTGCGCTGCTTATTTAGTAGCTAAATTTATTGTAAATTCCGTTCACCTTCACAAATATTTGACGTTTCATTAAAAACGGGTTTACCTACGCTGGAATCCTATAATTTTTTTAACAAACGATCTGTCCCCCACAATCGTCATTTGATTTTGAATTCATATATACTGCATTTTTTTTTGTTATTATTGCAACAGTTCAACATGTCCAAAAAGAAAAAAAAAAGTATAATTTTAGGTTCTGATGAGTGCGACGAATGGTATTTATAGGTTTTACAATAATGTGGGCGAGTGTATTATTTTTTTGTCTCTCGTCATGTTGTAGAGTATACAGTTTTAATTTTGAGAATCATTTTTGACAGCGAATTGGATCTAGTTGGCACTTTATAGTTCAAGGAGTTATTTATTTATTTATTTAATTATTTATATATTATTTATTAAGTTTTTGATACAACAGATTTACTTCTTTTGATGAAAATAAAAAATGTTATTTCTATCTTCACTTATTCATTCGAAATGTATATCAATATAATGATTTTACATTTTTAGAATATAATATAGTTTTTAGCATTTTTATAAATTATGTAATTTTTAAAATATTTTGCCTTTTTTTGAGCATATTAGACATTTGAAATTTCTACTTTGTTTTGGTTTTTTTCGATTTGTATTAATAGAATTTGTTACAAATTTAAAATCATGAAAACGTAGGTTATTCAAGGTTCCTCAGAAGTTTTTTCTGCATCAACTTAAAAATAACAAAAATACACGTCAATATTTTTATTTTCCATAAACAATTATTGAAGTTTAAATTTAGGAGAAACTGGATTTTCAAACGAAAATTCTCTTTAACGATTCTACGTTGCCGTTCTAACGTGTTAACGAATTACTGGAATACATTATTTATTTATTTAAGGATAATTTAATAAGTTATAAATATTATTAATGCTCTAAAGATTGTTTATTTGTTGATTGGTGTCCAATTGCATAAAATCTGTCTATTTAATGCACTGGAATGGAAAAAAACCGCAGTTTCACCACCGACGCTCATAAAGATGTTGACACATTTAACGAACCGTCGCATCAGAAGTCTCACCTTTTTATGATATTGGTGAGACAAAATGGCAATGTTATTATGGATATTACGATAGTACGTGATGATATGTATGACTCAATGAATATCACAGCTGAAACATAACACCGTCGTAATTTTGAAATTGTTATCAATTGAATACTGTACTCAAACTGCACATAGAGCTATATGATATAATTGTCTTTAAAAACTACCCAAAATAACCATCACAAATTAATAATATATTCTGATAAAATAATAATATATTATGTGCAGCTTACTAGAAAACCGTCTTGACATTGTACTTACGTACTTATTTTTAGCAAACATTTTTAGCATTACTCATGCGTATAAGCTTCAGCCAGGGCTTAAATCAAAAATAATATTACCCTTTACCGTTATATGGATATTAAACGTTATGATCGAATGACTGTTTAACGTTATATGTATATTAAACGTTATGATCGAATGACTGTTTAACGTTATATGTATATTAAACGTTATGATGAAATGACTGTTTAACGTTATATAGAATGTAAACGTTATTCAACTTAAGCGTTTAAACGTTTTAAAAATTTAAACGTTACGAAGTAATTTTGCATTATCTGATGGATATAGCTTGTTTCCCACACAAAACAGAGTGATTGAAAAATATAATATTACAAAAATAACCATAATATATAACTTACTGATAGTCATAATTTTATAAATATTTTTTTTTTCAGGCAATTATATTATTATGCTTCAATCGTTTATCGTTCACTGATACGTTAACTGCTATTAATTTCAATCGTTTATCGTTTACCGATATGTTATCCGTTATCGAATTCAATCGCTTTTTGATGTGTTTAACGTTATAAAAACGTTTTGAAGCTGAGTAGTTCAAAAATAGTTTTATGAACTGCTTACGTTGGTATATGATCGTAGGGAATTATAGTGCTTCAAAAGTGCCACGGAGCGTCATTAATCGAATTATTGAAAGCGGTCGGTACGTTTTACAACGATATTGTTGCGAGACTATGACGTGTACCTTAGTAGTTGAATAACGTTTGCAGGCACACAGATAATAATTTACCTAGCTTTAAAATGTCCTCGTTTTTCTGTTATTTAAATTATTTTGAAAAGTACTGAGAATGTTTACCCCTTAATGTGTGAACTATAATACCAATTTTCAACGACAAAACACCCTAAAATTGTCTAGGTATCGAATTAAATACATTATAGACAATGTTGTTTAAATAATAACAGGTACATATTATTGCACATAAACATTTTACGTGGAATTTTTGTTTAATTTTGTTTGCACGGTATCAGATTTGTGTGATTAAACATGTTATATGCATACGCGTACTAGTTCATTCTACGTGAATAGGATTTAATAGTTGTTTAGGATATAACCTGCATTCAGTATATTCCATTAAACAAATTGTTGTTCGATTCAAAACTAGATGCGTTTCTGCGATATATGCACTGTAATGTCTATACAATATATTTTTTTAGATACAATGTTGTTGAAAATAAGTAATGACTTTAATGCATAAATGAACTACCATCTCAAAAATTTCAATGTACGTGTGTCCGGATTTCAGTTATAGGTTTTTTTCTTTTAAATATTCTTTTAACTATTAAGTTCTCTGTCAATATAAATAAATCTACAAAAATCACAATTTTTTTTTTTAAATTTCCCTAAATCGTAAATTATGCGTAATATTTTTTGGAGTTAATATTAACTAATATATTAATTGATACAATATCAATGATATTTAATCAATGAAAATAACACTGACTGAAGTCATCTCTCAACCGTGATGTATATCAGTTTTCATTAATCATTATCCATGCATTGACGAATATTTTAAAAATGTAGATAAGTTGAGAATAAGTGATGAATCAATATTTAGAAGAGGTTACATTATAAATAAAATGATACGAGATGAGATATTACACATTTAGAAAACAAATTATTAAAGATAAGAAATATATAGATATTATTAGAAAAGACTACTGTTTAAAAATAGTAACAAAAACGTTTCAAATATTTTCGTAGGAACTTTGGAATTATCTGGCTCTGAGAATAATTTATTATTATACTGCATTTAAAATAAGTTTCTCAAATATTGTTTATTTTATGTTGTGTATCATCATAATATTAAATTACTGAATATTTTTATAAAATTAATCGAACATAATAGAATTTAAAAAAAAAAGTTTTACAAATTTAAATATGGTAATGAAATAAAGGCATTCATAAAACTATAAAATTAAAACTTTTGGTACTAGTAATTTGAAAGAATTATTTAATATAAAAAACAATTTTATATGCAAAATAACTAGGTATATTTATTAACTGTAGTTTTAATAATATTTTAACAGGATAAATTCAAAAAATTTTTCGGTTTTAGCACATTATAGGTACTTACGTATTAAATGTATTTGTGTTATTATTAATTATTGTTATTGATTTTCTTTAAAATTTGATATGCAATATGATTTCAGAGATTAAAATTAAACAGTGTAGTATTGACTATAAATTAATCCTATCTCATTATCCTCAACTTATTTATTTGAATGTTGATATATGCAAGTGTGTCATATTCGAATAATACAATTTTAATGATCCAATTTTCAAAGGAAAAGTCAAAAGTCCATCTGATAAACTTTCTCAAACGTATATTGAACCAATCCAAAAAATAATTGACTTTAAAAAAACACAAACACAAAAAAACATTTTCGAGCTTATAAACAAAGTGTGACTTAATAGATAATAATATATTAAAATATGAAACTTAAAAAGCCGGCTCGAATAGACCACGTCAGAAATTAATAAAAATATTAATAATATTAAAAACGACTAAAATGTTGTTGTGGTACAGATAATATTATCATTATGTACCTATTTTATAATTTGTTCTCTGTGCGCTCTCATTCAGTTAAATATGAAGTCAAATTAAACAGTTTATGTTTTTGAATAACATAATTTTATAATAATTTATGATATATATATATTACAAGTTATCATATTATATTGGTTTTACAATAATATTTTTATTTTATTTTGCTACAGCCCTTTAGTAGAACAATTCATTTGAAAATTTTTTAGTAACTCTTAATTAGAAAATATAATTAATTTGACATATAAAATAGATAATTTGTCACATTGATTTATAAGGTAATTAGGATATAATTACAATAACAATATAAAAGTAATATGATAGATTTAGCACATTTAAATAATTGTAATTGTAGGTAAATAATATTTCTTGATTATAATTTGTATTTGAAAATATTTGATTTCCTTTGAGAAAAACACTGTATCAAAATAACAGTTAATTAAAAATTAAATTAAGAGCACTAACTAGACAAGTACCTATAACAAATTAAAAAATTAAAGTGCTGGTAAAATTTAATTAAACCCATGAAAATTGTACGGACCAAAAGTTTATTCCTAGATATTAGGTTCTTGTGTAACTACGAGTTAGTTGAATTATCGCCCAGTTGGCGAGAAAATGAAATATAATCACGACACGATTCTCCATTTAGCCCAAAGTCAAGCAGTTAACAACTTTAGTCCGGTCAACAAGGTATTACATTTTGTTTAATGCCATTATCTCCAAATAATGCAAATGCACCAGGAACAAAACAACGACAGACGAAGGACTGAAGGACATAATATTTTAATTTACCTGAAACGATGAATTATGTGACATGCGCCTACTTGCACAAAGTTACTCTTATAACTATAACAATTTACCGATAAATTACAATATAGTTTTGCATTTAATTATGTAAAAATAAAATAGAATTTATTTCTGTAGATAAAAAAAATATTTTGTTATTTTTAAAATGATATACAGGGCGCTGTGTTTAGATCATAGATACTTAAGGCAAATTGTTTCTTACGCATTTTCTTGTTCAATTATTCAGAACAACAATACTTTTATTTATTATAGTTGTGTAGTTTTAAAAAAAGAACAACAATAAAATAATAGTTTTGATTTATTGAAAATGTAATGGTTTTTAAGACAGTTAATTCTGATTAAAAATGTTTTCATTAAGTACTGTAGTATAATATAAATATCATTTGTGTGTTATACTTTCGATTTGGTGTTGCTATTATAATAATAATACAATTATTATAAATTCAATAATTTTACTATTATTAAGTATGAATTTTGTATAACTTTGGCCAATTATTATTATAGATGTACCTTGTACTATATGATGTACGCATTAGTGTATTACTAGTGTCCGAACGGTTTTTTTTCTATTAATCTTATAAGAATTCAGCAGCAAAATACATACGTTTGTTTATAAGCAGAATACAAATGTTAAAATATTGAGATACTCTTTAATTAGAGTTGGGACACAATTAAATTATTTTTGGCAACAATAAATTATATTTTTAACTTCATTATCTTCAAAACTTGGCATAAAATATTTTAAAATATATCACTTATGCATTATTTTTCACAATTGAGATATGGAACATTAACATATTATGTGTGTTATGCAATATACGTTCTTATGTATACCTACAATAAGAAATGTTTTGAATCTTTTACACTCCAATATTTTAACTTTTAAAACGGTAGTTGGAGAACTTTTTAACTTTTTGATCCTAAACTGTTTCACTGTACTATTTTCTTTTACTTTTCTGGGCGATAAAATTTCCAAATACATTTTAGTACATAATATATTTGACTGCCAGAAATACTGAAAATAAGAAAATACGATTTAATAAATTTGTCAAAGTTTATTTTTTCAATATAGGTACCATCTAAAACAATTTGGAAAGAAAATGGATTTACCCATTCAAAAGAATTTCTTTGGAAAGTTATTGGAGAAAATTAAATTACAAAAGATGTTAAAGAACAAAAGGTTAATTTTCATATACCTACGTGGGCAAGATAAATGCATAGGTAATGTATGTATATTCATTGTTCATAATTCGTATCTAGTATATATTATCCAGTATATTATGTAAAATTAAAACATAAAACAAAAAACAAAAATGATATTTAACCGGAAGAAGAACCACTCAAATTGTATAATACGGGTTCAAATATATACATACAAAGATGCGCATATAGACTAAACGTTTGAATTCAATTGGGACAATAGAATAAATAGAACATTAGCAATGTCACTGCGTTAGTCACTGTTAGTTTCTATCGACTAAATTAAATGGTGTAAGATATATTTATAGTTTGGAAGAAAAACGTTTGGTGCTCTCTTAAAATGTGAATATTCTAATGAAATTGAAACACCGTATGTTAATTGATAATGCCATAAATGTGTATAGGTACCTATACTTATATTTCGTTTCTGAAAACGCGCACGGTTCTCAACTTTGAACTCATCTTAGAGCTGATGTTTTTATCTACGCCAAACAAAATAATATGTTAGCTTTAATCAATGTGAACGTTAAGGTTTAAACTTTCAATAAGTATTAATGATCGGAAAATTAGTTTGTAAATAGTCGTTAATGTGACAAGAGTAGGGAAATTCGTACGTTATAGTATGGTATTTCGTTTTTTAAATGATTTTTGGGAGCCTATAGATATAACATGCCAGGTAAATCATAAGAAATATTTATGGCTCAATATATAGAATAATGTATGTACTTTATAGATATTTCGACCATTTACACGCGTGTGTTCGCACAGCCTATCTACCGCGCTATACCGGGGTTACCATGGCAAATCCATTGTGCTGTAGTCTCTGCCGGTCTGAAGTACCTATTACTACCTATAATAATATTATGTAACAAATTTAATATTGAAACCCAAAATATATAACGGCTTATTGTGAAAAGCACAAAATATTATATTGTATACTTACACATGATTGGCGTGTTATTAATAAAAGGCATCAAATGTGTTTGAAGTACGCAGGTCCAGCGGTGCGTACATTTTTAACAGTTGACCAAAAAACACGTTACCCAAATAGAAACACAAATATAATAGTATAATATAGCGGTGACATTCAATCGTGATGTTGTATCATTATGATTATTTAAATTTTGTTTTTTCCATTAAAAAAAAACCATACTTACTCAATGTATATGCGACAAAAAACTCAAATGCTCCCAGTAAATATAATATTGAAATAGTGTTTCCGGTCTGAATGGCATATTTATTTTATAAACTATTTAAGATTTTTTGTTTTTTTTGTTTGGCTTTGGTACGCAGTAGGTATTGAAGTCACTTTAATAATATAATATTCTAAACGTCAACATCTCAGTATATTATTATTATTATAGTTATATAAACTGAGTACGTAAAGAAACGTTCAAAATTGACATATCACCCGTGTTCGATTGCGAATAACAGACGAATTCATTATTTCGTTTAAATAAATATAATTCCTGTGTTATCATATTATTATTATAATATAACTTCTTAAATTCTAATTTATACGTTTTAGTATCCTTTCACGGTTATTATATAACGCGTGTCCAGTCGTATGTGAGTAAACACACAGGAGACCGACTCCCTCCTGCATCATGATTTTTTTTTCAAACCATATTAATGTCCAAACAGTATTTATCATAAATATCATGTTTGTATTTGTGTTGTCTAAATAATAAAAAATATATATATATATATACGACTCCAGGTTTATTACGTATTTCACGTTAAGGGGCTGCACACTGGTTATTTATTGTAAAGGATGAGCGTTGCATACTGAAAGAATTGTGTGTGTGTGTGTGTGTGTGTGTGTGTGTGTGTGTGTGTGTGTGTGTGTGTGTGTGTGTGTGTGTATGTGAGCATACCTTCAACGATGCCAACGATGCACCTCTCACCCGCGTAGCACCATTGACTCAGACAGCCGATTGTATATATATGTATTATCGTGGGATAGCGTGAGCTAGAATATGACAAACAGGAGTAATAATAGGAGCCAGAAATAACTGCAGCAGCACTTGCAGGGTTTGACTTTTTCGCATTTTGAAAACCGATCGAAAAGGTTTATCGTTTTTACATTTGAACATTCGTGACAGTAGGTACCTACTTATATAAATAACTCTAATTTTCGTAGTATGGTTCATTTATTTAACATTTTAACCATCTCTCGTGAAGCTGCCACACTAGCAGACATGAATCCTTGTAACAGTTGTAACGAATCCGATATTATTATTTTTTATTATTCCATCAAATTATTGACACGATTGGGTAACAGAGTTACAACTTTGACTGTTCAACGTATGAAAAACCAACGATGAATAAATTTTACTACTTATTATGTTAACACTACATCTAATATTATATTATTATTTTTTTGTCCGCTTTAATAGTATTTAACACATCACATTATAGTTATATTTTACTTATAAATTATATTTATTTTACATCACCAAAATGTAATAATAAGATAAATATTTCTGTTTTACATTTATATCAATACAACCAAATTACAACATAACATAATGTGAATATAATTCAAATACAATTTTACGTATTGTAAAAAAAAATAAATATTTTATCAGCTATCAGATTCAATTTATTTTACAATCATTAGAAACTTATACTTTAATAAACGATTCGGAATTATTTCGATTCTAAATCATATTCTTTAAATTTAATACTGATATTTTGTTACGAGGACTTAGTAGAAAGTCATTAGATGAAATAATAATATATAATATCGATTTTCGATTTTCGATTATTGTATCCTTATGAACTGTAAAGTATTCAAAAGTAAAAATCACCGTAATATTTTTACGTTGTGGTGTTTTTAATGTATGAAAAATAGGCTTAAAATATTAGGATTTAATTTGGTGATATCGTTTAGAAACATACTTATTCAATACCTCGTTAATCAGTACATTAAATATAATTGTAATTTTGACTTCTTGTTTTGTAATTAAACGAAATTATACATTGTAATGTATGAATTTTGTAACTTTTAATATTCACGGGGCCTAAAGTTGGCGTGTTGTGCTGTCGTGCTAATTTATAGTAATTGAAGCTCGTTTCAACGTAGCAAAAGAGTGGGATTTCCCCTGTTTCGACTATTTATGAGTGTAACCACTAACCTTTACTATGTAAATCAAGCTGGATAAATCTTGACGGCCTAATGGGTATGAAAAAGTACGAGGGAGAAGGGTCCTAGGCAAATTAAAAATTAACCCCGTTATTTTTTATTTTATTTTTTGCTTATTACTTCTGTGTATTTTCAAACCTCATTAACCATGCAGTACGCAAGCGTTTCAATGGGATTAAGTTTTTTAATTTTTTTTTTTATTAATTGATAAAAAAAAATGTTTAACTGATTACCTACATAATAATACAACAAGTTTATAACCTAACAATAATACAAAATAGCAATAAACATTAACCGAGTACTTGGTTAGTTGACACCATTCGAGACGAAACAGATGTGTCAAAAACATTTTTTAGTTAGGTACCTACTGATTACAAAATAATAACTTCTTATACAAACGTATCCATCAATCATGATGTTCTCGAATATGTTTTTCCGTGACTCGAATATACCTTTTTGTTTTTCGAAAAAACTAGCCACCAAATGTTATTTAAGTAATATAAAAAAAAAAGATTTTAATATAACGTGTATTATCTGTTATTAATTCTTGAAGTAACTCCATTGTCCTTATAAGAAAAAAATCATAATTTTTCTTTAGTAACTTATAAATACCTTATTTTATGATATCGCTCTTGACGTGTTAACTTATTGAGATTACCTATTTGTGATATTCACGTATCATAAAACAAAAAAACAATCGCAACATCCCTGGGGCCTGTACAAAATATGATGCTTTATGTAAACCAAACGAACACACACACACATTATGCAGTTTAAGCTCACGTCATCCAAAATTACTTTTTGGCGAGTGTACGAAATATATGAGTAAATAAGATGGTTAAACAACATCACAGCCACGGATTTTCTAAAAGCCTAGGTTCAAAACGGACTTCAACGAAATTGGAACTGTTAATGTATAGGTATATAAGCGTGAGAAAAAACATTCTGTGCAAATAATGTTACTATACTCATTACTTGCAAAAATAAAAGTTGTTATTAAATAGTAAACATTGTAAGAGCAATTCATAGAACCGTTAGACCAGTTAAACAAATAATAATTACTTTTATATAGACAGTACCTAATGTAGTAAAAGAATATAAAAACTCATCCGAAATAATAATAATATGTTTTGGCCATTAAAGTTTTGATTTATATCACTTGAAGTAAAAATTAATAAAATTAAAATCACATGACCTATTCTGAAATCAAACACCAACAAATCAAGGAACTTGCTCCGCTCGACAGTAGGCGTTGAGTGTGTACATCGTCATTGAGTTGATAAAATATGTAATGGGTGTGTTACATTTTTAGAGATAAATGATAAATGTATTCCAAATTTATTGTTCCAAGTGAAAAACGAGATACTATGCGGAGATGGCTCAGTTTGTCCTCTTATATTTCTAAGGATATTTTATATTTCCATGTTATATATTATTCTATTAATAATACTTAATATTTCCAAAAACAAAATTAACATAATGTATTATAATAAAGTAATGTATAATATTAAAGAATTATAATTTATAAGCTTATAAGTCCAGGGCTTCAAAACGTTTTTATAACGTTATGAATATAACGTTAAACACATCAAAAAACGATTGAAATCGATAGCGGATAACGTATCAGTGAACGATAAACGATTGAAACGGTTAACGGGTAACATATCGCTAAACGATAAACGATTGAAAACGGATAACGGATAACGAAACAGAAACGATAAACGATTGAAGCATGATATAATTGCCTGAACAATAAAATATTTATAAAATTATGACTATCAGTAAGTTATATATTTTGGTTATTTTTGTAATATTATATTTTTCAATCACTCTGTTTTGTGTGGGAAACAAGCTATATCCATCAGATAATGCTAAACGCTTCATAACGTTTAAATTTTTAAAACGTTTAAACGCTTAAGTTGAATAACGTTTAAATTCAATATAACGTTAAACAGTCATTCCATCATAACGTTTAATATACATATAACGTTAAACAATCATTCGATCATAACGTTTAATATCCATATAACGGTAAACGGTATTATTATTTTTGATTTAAGCCCTGCTTATAACTACATATAAATCGATACCGATGTACCGTACAGCGGTGTGAATAAGTTCATGGTATATCTAAATGGGTTAAAATTAATTAAATATAAATATTGTGGTCATTCGATGATTCCCCAAAAGCGACAATTTGGGACACAAGGCCATGTAGTATCTTGCCACTCTAGGCAAGGTTTCCAACCACGAACCGAGACCCGTATGCCCATGTACTTTAGAATTAGTTTGGGAAAATATGGAAATAAAATATAGCAATACTAATAATCAAATAAAACTCTCAATATAATTATAATAGTTAAAGACAAAATTACTTATATTAAATACAAGTGATTTTAGTGCCGAGAAAGTCAAACGGGCGTAAAGCTTGGACAGAAAAAATAGAAACAGAGATAAAATACGAAAATAATATACGACGTCGGTACCAAAAGACCATCTCGTGACATTTGTAATAATATTTCATAAATATGTAATAAGTATGTAATGAAAAAAAAACACCAATGGCTTTACACGGTTACCGTGAAAAATAATAATAATAATCCATACGTCAAGTCTTATACCGAACAGATATTTAAAAATGAAAATAATGATATAACAATATACATACATTATACAATATATCAAGAGACCTAGACATCTGCCAGTACTCACCACTCGGTGGTCCCCCGCATCATCATTCTTCACACGGACATCGAAGGGGAAGACATTAGCTGGTAGCTTCTAACGTCGATGGACAAAGAAAATGTAAATATATTTTTTTTTTAAATCTGTTGTCCAGGTGTTTCTGCGTGGATGGTAGAAAAGGAAGAAAGAGATGACGAAACAGACCAAGAACGGATATAGGTCATTTTTGACCTGCCGGAAAATTTTAAGAATGGCTTTTAAGAGAACGTCAGTGTCACACCAGCATGTGTTGTCTCCGTCTTACAAATGTTCAACACAACAAAAATTGTTTTACGCGGGATAACTTTTATCTTTCTGCGTTTGTAGCAGCGTGGCTCTAAATGTTTTGAACATATAGGGTAGACAATTATCTATGCAATAGCGCACCAATATTTTAGATAACATAAATACAATAAAAGTTATTTGATTCTAAACATTTCGTTATTTTGTTTTTTTTTTTTCATTTGCTTATAAAAAATGATTGGATAGAGCTATTAAAAAAAAAAACGATAAAAGTTGTCCCAAGCAAAACAGTTTTTGCTATGTTGTAAATTTGTAAGACGGAGACAACACATGCGGGTGTGACGTCCTCTTAAATGAAAAAAAAAACTAAATACTTAGTGAACATTTCAAGTATATGTGCCGTTATTGAATTATTCAAATTGTTTTTTTTTCTATAAAATTGTTTTACTTTGAACAAAAATTTGAAATGCAAGATCGTTATAACTTCTTCATAATATTGAAAACACATAGTCATAATATGATTTTATAAAGGTTTAATGTTAGTATTTAGTATTATTTATTCTGTAGTAGTACGAAGTACATAGTAGATAACAAATAAAGTGATAGTACAGTATTTCATAATTTTTTCACTAGTTGAGATTTAAGGTTTAGTTTATCAATAAATTATTGTCTTATGATTTTATAATTTATAATCAAATTACTTACCTAGTTTAATTTGTATCAATGTTAAAATATTTTATAATAGTATATACGATATACCTACATATAAAAGTATCATTTATGTGTAATTGGGAATAGATTATTGTTTTTATTTTCTAGTAATTGTTATTAAATGGTTAGAATAATTTTTAAATGTGTAAATTATTTAAATCAATATTCCCGGCCATTAAAATCAGATTAATCATCAAATGATTATTTTTAGAACCATAATTCGATAAATATTGATACGTTCATATAGGTACATCCCTCGTTGTGATAGGTTACCAAATATTTTTAACTTGACAACATTTTTGAAAAATTCACAATGTTTATATTCAATATTTTAAAAGGAAAACTCTTTGATTTTTTAAACATTTAAAATCATACAAAATCAAGTAAGTATATTTTATTTACGCAAATGACAAATTAGCAATTCAATATTAAGAAACAACTACATGATAGAATTAATACTTTAACGGTGCTACCATAACAATATGTTAACATGAACTATGATATTTTAATACTATGTCCCTTGTATTATTCATCTTTGACTTACCACGACCATCGCACAAGTAAGATTTTTTGTCAGAGTGTATGCGACGATGTTTCTTTAAAATTGGTACTTACAGAGAACGCTTTTTCGCATACCTATATCGCACGCGTAAGGTTTTTCGCCAGAGTGCGTGCGTCGATGTGTCAATAAATGGCTACTTTGGCTGAAAGACTTGTCACAGACTTTACACGTGTAAGGTTTTTCACCATTGTGCGTGCGTCGATGTTTCATCAAATTGCTATTTTTGTTGAACGACTTCTCACAGAGACTACACGGGTAAGGTTTTTTCTCCATGCGTCCGCTGGTGTGTAGTCTGGCTGTTTATATTAGGAAGTAATTTATTTTACACGCTCCTATTTGTTTTCCATATAATTATTTGGTTACTATCGATTAGAACTAATTGACTTCACCAGTTCTCCAAGCCAGTATTTGTTGTATTACTTTTTAAACTTTAAATTGAGCAGATATGCCGATTATAACACAACGAATTATATAATCATGAATTTATTTTAAATTTTAAAATAACTCAATTTTACCCAGCAAATATTTCTTAATATATTCATTATTTCTTGAGAATCAGTTTTGTAACACAAATAACACAGTCGTAACTCCTGCTTCCTCAAACTCTTACTCGTTGGCAGTCCTGTGGTAATTTTTAATATGGGAGATTATATTTTTCACCAAATATAGTACCACCAATAGGTACATTTATGTGCATTTGTAATCTGTACCAAAATATTTTTAAAAAACAACATGTATTTTGCATCATGTCTAATTATTAATTTTGGTAATCTGCACAACACATTTTATTTTTAATTTAGAAATTAATAAAGAAAATATCTGTACAGTCATATATTATAGGTATTGATGCAAGTCGCAAGTGTTATACGTATATATTCACAGTCGTGTGTATTTACAATACTAACCATTTAATAATCAATATAATATAATTTGATATTAATTGGTTTGGAGATAAAGTTAAGTATAGGAGTGGGTATTGTATTGATCATGCATATTATAATATTATGTGTACCAAACGTTCTCTGATTTTCCAAGTAAATTTAGTTAGGTACGCCACTGTCTGAAAATGTATCTATTACATCCAGAGACTGGAACCGAACCTAAAAGAACCGGTTCTGGAACCGGAATCGGGACCTTTATTTTAATAAATATAGTACCAGAACTGAACCGGAATTTTTAAAGTAAATAGGTTCTTTTAGGTTCAAAAATAAAATAATAATTATATTGGTATTACCGTTTTGTGTATAAACTATGTGTGATTATATGAGCTTTCTAATATTTCTCATACTATTAATTATTAAACTCGTATTCAGGGTAAGTATTTAAATTGATTATATTTTTCGGTATCTAAATTATCTGGAACCGGTACTGAAATTATTAGGAACCGATACCCTTATTTAATTTTTTCATCAAAGAGCCAGAACCGAACCGGAACAGTTATTTTATTTTTGGAGAAGCAGTATCGGAACTGATACCGGTAAATTCAAATGGTTTCAGTCCCTGAACTATTTTAATTGATGAATAAAATATGTATAAATATGAAATAAATTAAATCTATTTTCTTTTTTCTATTGTAGCTATAATATCAATATAATATGGTCGTTGCTTATATTATACTTGTATAGCCGTATAGGTTTCATAGTTACTATGATTCATACTCCATATAGATTCTATCATCAATGCATTATATCTTAAAATGATGAAAAACTACCCCATTGCCCAAAAACGCGGCAGGCCCACCAGGAAATTCCCGGTTTCCCTGTGGGCATATCGACCCATGGAACAGACAGACCGGCGCTAGATGGTGGTCGTCTGTTAAAAACGTTGGATAGAGGCTGGTGATATAAATAATAATATTAAAATATGTGAATGTGGGCAGAAGTGGTGAACATTTTGAACACTGGTTGTAATAATGATACACGAAAATGCAGTATCAGTAATGGATATGAATAAAGTCAACTTATACACTGAATGTTAAAATTGAATTGTACCTATTAAATAGTAATATAAGTATTTGTGTACAATTCAAGTCACTTGCATAAAAATCCCCAGTATTTCAAAATGTTTTTTTTGATTTACCAGATTATTTTGAAAATTATTTGATATTTTTTGATTTTTGATAACTAAAATTGGAACAATTTCACTGCTCCAAAAAGTGATGGTTAAACTCAAAAATATAGTAAGCATAAATAACACACATTATTGTAAAATGTGTTTATTTTTTTATTACACAGTAAAAATAATGATTAGTACCTAGGTATTAAGTTAAACAAATAAATTGTAAATACACATACATAAACATATTTAAAAGTATTTTTATTTTTGATAGGGCATAATATCAATATCTGTAAGAATTAAAATTCCCCACTAAAACATTAAAATTTAAACTGAAATTAGGCTCATATAAAAATATGAAATAAATAGATGTCTTTACAGAAAGCCGTTTTGGATCGAATTTATGAAAATCCATCAAACAATACAAATGCATACAAAAAAGGGAATCCTGAGAGTACGATGTGTATGATGGTCTTAGGAGGTTAAGAAGTTCTTAAGTAAGAACTGAAGAAAAAATTAATAAATTATAACTTTAATGGGAATCGTTCTACTAGAATTTTCTACAAAATATATTTTTTGGTAAACCCAATTAATTGTTTGCTTATCAATAAAGTAACATGCAACTCGACGGATTTTTATAAAAAAGTTTATTATGAAATAGAGTGAAATGTATTAGAATCTTTAATTTAGTAATAATTATGGGATTAAAAAGATACTGTTTGAAGGAAACTAAAAACATTGTATGTAGATAGCTCAAAGAATATTATTAAATTAAATGAGAAAATATTAACTAAATGTTCAGATGTACCTATCACAAAAATATACAAAATAATTACTCAGATTGATTATCAACTAAACAAAAATAAATGATAATGGTATTTTTTTAAATAATGAATATTTTTTACAGATGACTTTTCTATTAATTGATCAGTGTTATAAAAAAAATAAAAAAATATTTTGAACAATTTTTTGACAGTTAATTATTGATTGTCAATAATCGGTTTACTTAAGATTATTATATTTATGATTAATTCGTGATCTATAAAAAAGCTATTTTATAAATTAATTTACTTTAAGTGGACGTGCTACCCGCATGTGTTGTCTCCGCCTTACAAATGTCAAAAAAACTGTATTCCGCGTAATAACTTTACCCCCTCTGTATTTATAGTAGAACTGCCAAAATTCCACGAGCCACAGGGAAGACCATTGTCTGTGACGTAGCTTTTTGTTTTTTAGACAACATATATGCAATTAAAGTTATCAGTTTGAGAACATTAGTTTTTTTTTCATTTAATTATTCATATAAATACAGAGAGAGTAAAATTGTTACGCGCAAAACAGGTTTTGGCCATGTTGTACATATTTTATGAGACGAAGACAACACATGCGGGTAGCATGTCCTTTTGTAAAAAAATATTATTCTCCAAAAAGTAAATAACATTATAATATATCGAACAATAGTTAATATGTGTATCTATCGTACTTTGAATTTCAATCATTGAAAATGAAATGCATATTTATTTGTTTATTATTTAACACTAAATAGTAGACAACTATAATAATAATTCATTACAATAATATTATAAAGACAGGTAAGAAAGTGGTTTTTTTATATAAGAAAAACATTTTAGAAGCTTTAGAAATATTTATCCTAATTTTCAGTAAAAAATGAGTTATTCCATAACTCAAAATACATTTATCATCTATTCATCTGAAATACAAATCACAAAATTTGATAGTATTCACTATACCAATCACATTTTCTCTCGGTGTGCGCTTATTATGAAGAAAAAGCCAAATGTGACGTTTATCACATTCGTTTCAACTGTTGACAGTTTCTGTGCTTATTCTGATATTTTTTTTATATGCACTCGAATGTTCAAGTTATTGTTAATAAATAAAATATAATAATTCATTTTCAACATCTTAAATTGAAATTCTGTTATGAAAATATGTTATTACTTATTTGACTACATCCACTGGATTTTTAATTAGATTTATGTATAATTTTAAATTTAAAATATATTAAGACGCAGTGAATAACATAACTATTATTATTATTATAATTATAATTATTTCAACTAATAAAAAAAATATCGTTTGACAAACTGATATTCAATTTGCGTTTTTATTTTTTACTGTTAATATATTTTTAGTTAAATTTTCTAAAAGGCTAAAGTTAAAAGCTCGTAATTTATTTTTTTCTTATCGCCAATTTGAAAGCAAATTACAAACACTTGAAAACTTTTAACTGAATATATATACCGATCATATACAATATTCTTTGTTGCAAAAACTGTAGTCTAAAATTGGAATTACGAATTTTGTTTTTAAATTACATTCTCTAGGAAAAAGGCCGGTACGTATTTCGTAAAATCATGATTTTATATTTAAAAAATATTGATTATAAAAATATATTATATACTTATTAAATATATTAGGTACATTATTATTATAAACCCAAAATAAAGTTTTTTCTTAAATTCTAAATTTTATCCGATGTCTATTATAATTCATATGTTTTACGATACATATTTTATAGATATATTAATTATAATTAGTATAAGTTTCTGCTTCAAAAAAATTCTTCTCTCTGATAATTTAAACTTAATATTAATTTTTGATTAAACCCTTTCCGTATGAATCTAATTTATAAATAGGAGATTGTGGTGACATAACGGGGTCACGGGTAAAACCATGGGTGAATTCTTTGTGTCTTATAGTGGAAATAATTATTTAAAAACTGTATATTTAGCATCGTTAGTCTTATGATATCAGGTGGTATTAATTGCATGTGCATTGTGCATATTTAATTTATTTTATCAGTCATTCAGTAAACATAAAAAACTATTCTTTTCAGTTGTTCCGTATAATAAATTGTTAGTTTATCCTTTAAATTTGAGGTTTATTAGCTTACTGTAACTTGATTTTTTGCAAATGGTTTAAACATTTTTTAGAAATTTTAAGAGCTAAATAGTTTTAATTTTAGAACTTTCATAACTATACTTGTGGTGTTTATCAACAATGGCTGTAGTTAAATATACACAACTGTGTATAATGGGGTGGACAGTTTATACACAGTTTATCAAAATTAATTCTTATTTAATCTTACCTACTTATGCATACCTACCTACGTGGCTACGTATTAAGTAGGTAATGCATAACATTGGTATAAAATCAAGTTAACGTTCATACATTTCATAATCACAATATTCAAGTTTTAAAGCATTTATTTTTCAATGTTATTTTACAATTATTATATAAATTGGCCTTAAATATATATATTTATTTATTCAATATTTATATTTCAGCATAGTTCAATAGGTACTTACCTAACATTTTAACGTAGATTAAATTATAGTATCAATAATTGATACGTATACATACCAATTGACCTTAGTTTGTGGTTATCTGAGATATGGACATAATATTATGTATGGAAATTGTATATTATGAACAAATTGTGATGTTATGTATTTATGTGTACATACAATTTATTTAAATAAAATTAAGTTAAAGTTGAATAATTTAATTAAATAAAAGTAAAAGGTAGGTATTTAATATTTGTTGGACGTATCCATTTTAACAATTAACTTTTTGCGGTTTTGTTTCATAGTATTTTAAAACAATGTTATTGCAATCGAGTCATTATATTAATATGCATTTACACATTATTACAATATTATAATACTATATTTTGTATGTATAGAAGAATATCACAAAACAATTAAACAATTTAGCCATTTGCAAACCTTAGTGTCTCCTGCCTGTCCCACATTATCGGTTAAGCCATTCAAATGTTTTATATTATATAGGTACTGATATATTTTACATTTATTATTAATAAGCATTACTCAGTTAACTTCAATCATAAAAATATTTTGTAAAAATCATTTTAAGACAGTGTTTTATTTTTATTGACACGGACGCCACCCAAGATTTGTAATCTTTGTTTCTTGTACGTACACTATAGTACGCATATTATACGTATATCGTAATAATACATTATAGCAAATAGAAATTTATTGGTCACAGTCATAAATCATCGGGACTCGATATTATAATAGGAACCGTAGCTGTATCGTAGTCGTTTCTCAAAAATCGGTAACTGATATATTATTATGCTAAAGTCGTGTCTTAGCTACGATGCATGTGTGAGACACGGAGATAACAGACCTTGGCGTGTGCGTATAAACTATCATTTATTTATGATTGTTCTGAATTTGTATGGTATAATAATATAATGTTTACAGATACATTTGTTATTATTCATAATGGAATACTTAATGTACCTAAAAATAATGTATAATTCAATCTGATCGATGTAATATCAATACAGCTACCATAAAATTATATGTAAAAAAACTTTAAAGTGTAATAATTAATCCGTGCGAGCGTTTTCAATATTAAACTGTATGATTACATAATACAAAATATTTATATTTATAATGTACAATACATGCCATTGTATATGCGTGTAAATATTTATAAATATATATAGATATTTTACTTTATATAATTTTTGAAATTTATTAGTCCATGAAATATTTACAAATATATTTTTGGGTCCAACATCTGTTATTATTATAATAAATGCATGATTAAATAAAATAAACATAAACTATTTCCCAATGTAAAATACAAAATTAAGATTGCATATTATTTATCATTTCCCGTAATAATGTAACCCCCACTTTATTTATTTCGCTTTTTATTTTCTATATATTTTTTATTTATATGATATTCGTGACTAGTAATATAAATGTGAATGTTTTCAGACGGAAAATCGAAATTAGCAACTACAGAAAAATAAATATAACTAAAAAGTACGTGCTGTGTCGAATGAATACTTTTTGGAGTCAGTTCATACGTCACGTCTCTAGCTTCGAAAAAAAATCTATTGCTAAATAAGTTTTCTTCGCTTTACTGCGAGTCCTTTGACGTTCTGACAATTTGTTTTGCAAATAATTTGTAGAAATGTGTTTTGGGACGTTAGCAGATTAAAGGGAAAAAATCAAATGTATTCTGAATAGGTATTTTTCATCATTCAGTCGAATTGCAAAAGGAACAATAAAAATAAATATACACAAAAAACAATTTAAATTTCTATTTCCGTTTCGTAATATTGTATTCAGTTAGACATTTTCAAAGTTTTATGCAAATCAAAAACAATAATTTTGCTTTCATTTATAATTTATAATTGTGAATGAGGAACGATACATTGTATAACATTGGGGTAATTTATACAACTTAGTACTTACTGCTATAAGTTTTATACGATGAAACAAGAATACTATTGTTGGTTTTATTTAAATACAAATTATACTTAACTTGTAAAAAAGAAAGACTTTTTTCAGAAACTCAGAATAATAGTACAGCTTGATAAAATTATAGACGTAACAAACAAAAGTAATATCATATTTCCAATACTTATATAATATCTTTACAAATGGGCAAGTGGATGTTCCAATGTATTCCACTATACATAATTTTTATATTTAATATTCTTTTATTGCTTTTTTTATACTTCACGCACAGCTAGGTTTACGATAGTCGCACGAAAAATAAAGAGATTTGGTTAAATGTAGAATTTTGGAAAAAAGGAAAGCAGAATTAATGTCAAATCGACCGAACCTCATTGATGAGTAGAGGGAGTTCCTTTTAACGAGAAAAATAAAAAGATAAGGGTTTCGAGACCATTAGTATGGGCTCGAAATGTTTCTTCGTATTATATATTATATACATATACTGTTAAATTATTTAGATTTTTTTTTTCTGTTTAAAATTTATTCGCACAGTTCACGCTTTGAATGACAAAACTTAAATAAATTTATGAGGTGTCGAGGTATAACCGAATCCAATTGATGAATAATTGAACCAATAAGGCACGTATATATTGATGTATAACAATAAGAAAAAAAAACGAAGATTGTGACTAAAAAATACGGTTAAAACGCTACAACAACCACTGATTGGTTTATTTGGATTATATTTGGTTAAATATGCGCTGACATTTGACGGTGAACCAAATTCGATTATATATTTATATTTAAATCACTCGCGGTTCCAATGGTAGATATACATGTTTTTTATTTATAATATATTCAATGGGGTTTATAATTCTAGAAACATATCATATTTTGGCTAGGAAATAAAAAATAAAATAATTGAATAATAGTATAATAGATATCATTATTTTCTAATATTTATGTTTAAAATTATTTTAACCATAATTTGGATTAGTTTGAGCCATCTCAGAAACTTTTATGACGAAAGACCACTTTAATAGAAGATGGCGGGGCATTTAAAATTAATAAATTTAATTTTAAAAAGCCATTTTAAAATAGAACGATATAAGTACCTACTATGTAAATCGAGATTGAAATTACTGGACTATGACTTACAATTATTAACTAAAAAAAACCCATAGAATTTTCCTCGATAATAAAGTCTGTGTAATATAATCAATAACGGAAGTATGTTAACGGACACTAATAAAAGTTTTAAAACTACATTAAATTGAGACAATAATGAAATAAAAACGCAGATTATAAATGTTATAAAATATTAAGACCATAATCAAAATACATTTTAAAGGCTGTGAATATTGATTTAAATAATTTATACATTTACAAATGATAATAACCATTTGGAAACATTTTAAAAACAAACAATAATTACTAAAAAATAAAAATAATAATAAATTCTCAATAATTACACATAAATAATTATTAATTAATTTTTTTACACTTGACACAGTATTATAAATGCTGTGTGAGTCTTCTAGAATGTAATATCAATATTATTCAAAAGGAAAATCATTAATTAACAATAAATTATAAGAATCATAACGCAAATAAATTACATACCTAAAAAAATTCATTCAATGATATCAGACAATTGACAAGAAGCTGCTAACTTGAAAATACATAATTTTATCTAATAATATTGTTAGCCAACATTAGAAAATGTCACGACGGAATGTGGATATTATAATATCATGTCCCAAAATTAATTAAAAATAATAAATGATTGTAGCATGGCCTTTTCATTCTTGATGAACATAATAAACATAATATAATGTACTATATTATGCTCTATAGAAATATAATACATCAAAGCAGAAAAGGATATTATATATTTAAATGATTTGTGTGCATTGACTTATGACTAATTTGAATAAGCAAGTAAAAAGTTTCGTTTAAATTTAGTGAACGTTTACAACAGCGTATTTTCAATCACATATTGCGCAAACTTATTTTAAAATATTATAACTAGGCCGATTCACATTTATAAATATACTCGAAATCATATCATAATATCAGAATACTTAAATATGCAAACTATACCCGTAAATAAAGTAGGTATTAGTTATAATAATAATACCTAATTAAATGTTAATGACATTATAACTAGCGAAACGTATAAATTGGTGTACAAAATGAACATAATTTCGGAAAGGTTTTTAATATTCGTATAAATTAAGTATCACAAATTAGAAAAAAACTTAATAAAAATGTAGAATAAAACTAAAGGAAAAAGCAACGACAGTTTATTTACAAGCACATTTATAAAAGACTGGTGGGCAGTAAAATGACACAAAAAATAAATGTATATTTTCCACTGCTCTGATGATGAATTATAAAAATCTTATGTATACAAACGTACAGTGTATTTTATGATTAAATTCAAATTAAACATAACCAGAGTTCATCGCTAAAAACATGATTTTCTTAATTAATTATATATTTTTTTATATAATTAAAAAATTAATAACATCCTTACTATACAATATTGGCGAAGATTTTTAATTTGAACGTGACAATATTATTTTAATAAAAATGGAACGTGGTTTACACAAAACCATCTAGATTTTCTTAAAACCAAATTTATGCTCACATTTATTCTTAATATTTATCGGCTTTCTTAATGAAATCAGAAAGTTTATCTTTTGAATATTTTTTGTGTAAAATAATACAAGCATAGAGTTTAATATAATTTACTATTATAAAAGTGATGCATGAGACATTCAAATTTCTCACTTCCAAAAAAATTTTGTTAGAACATAATATAATATTGTAGTAAGCCAGGAAAATCCAAATCATAGTTTGTCGAAAAATTATAACTTAAATATAAATAGTATTCTAATTACTTACGTACATACAATAATTTTCACTCGTTTTTTTTTTCGGGATATAGGTACCAGGTACCTATATCCAAGGCTGGGCATTAACGAGCTAAAAGTTATAATTAAGTTAAAACGTTAAGTTAATTAGTTCGCTATTTTTTTCCACTTAACGAGTTAACGAAAAAAATACGAGTAACTTTTAACTTAACTTAACTTTATTATTTTAAAATAACTTAACTTTACGAGTTAAACAAAAATCGTTAACTTGCCCAGCCTTGCTTACATTTATATTTTAATGAACATTTTACAAAATATGTTTTACAATCACTTGACGTCTTGACATATTCTTTGTTTCTATAGAAAATCTATTATATCTAATATATTTTCTCAATTCATTTGGGCCTATATTTCTTCATAATTCAGAGTGGAGCTGGTTTAAATGTGATGAGTGTGTTTTTGTGTCTCTCATTACCTTTTGAAGCGGGGAAATTGATAAGATTAGATATAAACTTTGAAAGTTGTTTCTGATGGAAATTCACACAAATATACATGTACGTATTTACATAACATGAAATAGTTTTCAAAATATGTATGCTCCATTTAATGTGCTATTTATAGGTATTTTAAATTTTTATCATATACTTATAGAAAATGCTAAAATATACACTTGGCAATTTCGTGTTGTTATCAAGGTTATTCCTAACAAATTCAAACCTTGAACGTTTTATGATAAACATTTTCATGTTATAATTGTCATTCTTTTTACTTTTTAGCAATACTACCGCCAAGTAATTTACTGTATAATTTATGAAAATGAATATCGATTTGCCGACTTAAATATATTTCGTATTTAATGCTGGTGTATATAGGTACCGTCGTTTTATAAAACAGACGATACATACTATAAGTACTATTATACTTATATATATTATTCATACTTACTTACACAAATTATACATAAAAGTTTTGTTCTCCTGGCTTCGTGTGTGTTTGACATCTTTTGTATGATTTATACCCATCGTACAAGAGTAATTTAAAAAAAAAAAACTTAAAAAATTAACATGCGTAAATATTAATTTTGAGTATATTTCATGATAATGTGTTATTCACGTCATAATAACATATTATAGTTTACATGGAAATGATATTCCTGTTTGACTTAACCGAAAGCAATGAGAACAAAGGAATAGTGTTGAATATGTATTCAATAAGTTATGGTAGGTAATTTATCATTGTACAATAATATATATATTGATATAGGATACTACATTAGGAATAATTCCGTATTGCCGTGTTATAAGGTAATTGAATTATCATATGAGAAGCTCAAAAATCTCGTGTTTGTTTAAGAAGCATGTTTATCCAAGTATGTCTTAACTCAAAGTTCATAAATCATAAGGTATTTACAACGGATTCGTGGAAATGATTTATCTTTCATATAACCTAATGTGTTACTCGTTTAGTTGCGATTTCATAATGTTATTATGTGTGACTGATGTCTGATTGATACTTTCATCATTAATTTATAAGCACACCTATAGATATTATAAATAAATGCTCGTATTTGATTATTTATACATCTTGCTTTTGGAAGACTTCAATAACACTCTCTAAATAAACATTACCTACACTGCGGGCTGCCTTCCAAAATGTGTTTAATTTTTAAAGGGTTTGCAAATTTATTAGAAAACTAACCCGAGTGTTAATTAAGTAAAAGGTGTATAACCGTTTTAGCTTTCCGCCGTCAAACGATAAATTATGTAAAAGCGTACCTATACCCATAGAAAGATACACAGCGACGAGGGCTTTTTGTGATGTGATATTCAGTAGGTAGGTAGGTAGTTAGGCAGATATACACGCGTCAGGTTCTAATTATAATATTACTGCGTGTAGTTGTTATTATTAACTATTTAAACGTTTTAAAATTCCTAGCGGATCGATAAAATGCTTCGTTCCGTGAAGTTGTACTTAAAATTATATAATATGTGTAAAAATTGCGGTATATTACAGCTGCTGCAGCAGTGAGCTCGACGAGTCACTAGTTTTACTATAAACCATTTCAAATATTATTATTGTTATTTTTTTTTTATTTGATTCATACAATTTATACAATTTTAGTATAAACATAAAAATGTATGGTGGAAGGTAAGATTTAAAAAAACATGGGAACTTGGGTAGAGAAGTCACCCACTGGCGACACTCCGCAACGATTGAATTGTATTAAGATGTTATTGAAGGAGTGGGTCGTGATACTCCTCCCTTAGGTTGCATTTATAAACGAGAACTTAGAGTAAGTTGTCATTATATTATTGTTAGGAGGGATAGGAGTGGGCTTATGATTGATTTGAATTCAGAAAAAAAGTTGTTAAGAGCTGGGGTAATGTCTGGTGATTTGTCGGAAGAAGGTGAGGAGGCATGGTTTGGTTCCGGAGAAAATGTGGGCATATGAGGTTAGGAGTTGTGCATGAGTGGAGGGAGATCGTGCGTGGTCGCCTGTGGGTTGGCTTCTTTAGGGGGTGGGTTTACAGTTTGGGGGGAGAATTTTGACGGTGGATTTCGTCTTTTGTAGAGTTATTTGTGTGTGGAGTTTAAAATATAACATTAAAATATGTATACATACACCTATGTGCGGTTGAAAAAACACTGCGCTGCTGTGTTATGAGCTTATCAAAAATATTATATCATAAATAACTATCATACGCATCTAATATAATATATACTTGACTACGATACCCGCGGTGGGTTGGCGAAATCGATAGAGTAGGGTGAGGGGGACACTCTGTCGTCGGCGTACTAAACTATATTGCGCGAACGTATTATAATATATATTTTAATGTCCCTCGTCGTCTGTATAAACATGGCACAGCAGTGCTTTTGCAAACGACCGTAAAATTGAAAAATAAAAAAATCTCCGCGGAATGTATACACGGTAAACAAAAACTAGTCGTCGTGGTGTTTGTCGAAGATTTGCCACAACGGATGAGAAATGTCGAGCTAAGGATATATACAAGCGAAACAAAGCTACCGAGGAATATTGCGAGTGCCCGAGGCATTTTACGCTTACCCACCGCCGCCGCCGCAAAGACAAACGGCTATTCGGCCACATAATGTAATAGCTTTTTTTTCTTATTTTCCGTCAGATGTTATTTGGCATTGATTATTGGACCAATACCTAACCTGCAGCAGGAGGAACGGCGGAGGAGACGTTATTATATATATATAATATATAATATAAAAATAATAATAAAATATAAAAAAAAAAAGTGTATAAATAGAATAATAATAATATCGAACCTATGTGTGTAGGATTCTCGGGCGGGCTCCTCTTCCGGTCCGTCTAACTTATAATGTTACTGGTGTTCGGTTTGCATTTACGTTCCAGTGCATTTTCATTAAGCGGTCTTATGGTGCAAATCGAACTTGTGCAGGATGGAAACGATGTCGGACACGATTAACAAATGCTTACGCGGGCGTTATTCCAGTGGATACGAACGACATAACTATAATAATATTGTATATATGTGTGTGTGTGTGTGTGTGTGTGTGTGTGTGTATAGGTGCGAACGTGGACGGGGGTTTTGGTTAAGAGATACACAGATCGGAAAATCCATTATAACTCACTAATATGTATTAAAATACCTACGCGAGACCCCGAAACAATTTAAATGAAATAATACCAAACGCGAGCAAATCTACGTGCATGTTATTTTGAATTATACATGAATTTCTGATTTTGACAAAAGGTCAAAATATTAATAATATTGCTAGTAATATTTTACAAGTTATAAGTTTGAATTTTTTAAAAATTGCGTAAATGCAATAAAATACTATTAGGTACCTTTAAAAATCAATTTTAATTTTAAATAATCTTATTGTCGTACATTTTAAAATAATAAATTAACGTTTATCATAATGTTATTATATCGATGTAAGAGAAAAAAAATAAACTTTTTTATTTAATGTCAAGTCTGGTGCAGAAAGTAAAAAGAGGAATTTTACCTCAAAACTCCCGAATGTCGTCGATCTATTTATTTAGTTATCTTTCGAGTTTAGGTATTAGCTTAATAAGAGATAATTAAACGATAGCGTACCTATTTGTACATTTTATATAAATATATAATAATGCTGATAGCTTTGAGACTTTTTATAAAACCCTACCATTAGACTAGACCTTGTGAGTTCATTTATCATTGAATATTTTTAGTAGTGTGTGATCTTAGTCTAGTCGACGTTTGTTACTTACAAGTTATAGTATACTCTAACATCCAAAATATTTATCTAAATCATACACAGGAAACTTCCAATATCATTACAATAACATCTTTCAATTTTGTACCTATGTGTTAATACAACTCTCTATGTTGTAGCTATCCCCGAGTTGACAATATTGTTACTGTGACTTTACATATAAGTTGTAAATGTATAATATTACACCAGTTCAAATTCAAATGTATTATAAATTAAAAATTTTGAACTACTTAACAAATTAGTGACAAATCCAAGTGAATATTTATTTCAAAAATTCAGCAAAGAACAGCAACTATTATCGAGTATAATACTTGAATATTTTATCCATTTGAGTCCAATTTATACGTACGTATTAATTCGTTTACAACATCATAAGTTCAAACATAACTTATATTATAACATGTTCAGTGTGGCCATTATCTTCTTGAAGAATAAATAAAAATAATAAAAATACTAATACGACCATATCATATTATAAACACATAGAAAAACTTGTTTTAAAATCTGAAATTAGGATTCGTGAAGCGTAAAATATGTGTCCAATTTAAATTTTCATTTTCACTTAAGATTTCAAATCGTCTTACAATTTAATCTTTATGTTTTGTGGTAGTCTATATTAAATTACCTTTATAAACTGCTAAAAGTTACTCCAGCTCGAATGAACCTAACATACGTCTATCAACGAACAGAGGTAGATTTTATTTTTCTTACGCAAACTCATGAGTATATCAAACCAAGTTGACACAAATTATTTTAGTTTAATTTCTGAAATAAATTTGCATTTAGTACGAGGACACATTTTTTGTATATATAGGTAATATATATAACGCATGGTATAAAGAGTACGTTGTATAATATTCCATTTTATGCTTCTTTTACATTATACTCCATTAAAATGTTGTCACCTTATATTATAGTCTTATCTGGATGATACATATGACCAATGAAGATAAATCAATAAGTGCTTATCATAATATAATGGTACATCCCTAATGAATTTATATACTACTCAGAGTCGGTTAAGTATATAACACTATTTTTTTACTAATAATATTATAATACTTTACTATTTATACTAAAAAATTCATAAGTTGTTTATGTCATATTAATATTTAACATTTTGGGTTCACGTATATAGAAAAAATAAATACACGTGTTTCAATTATTAATATAGCCAGCTTTTGAAGTTAAAATAAAACTAAGAATAATGCTAAAATAAAATAAATGTATATTCATAGCAAATAATGTAGCTTAATATTCGTATTATTAAAGATAACAAAACTTCATTCAAACACTGAATAAGACACGAAAATAGATGGAATATTATTTTCTTGTATTATCTAGGTACCTGTTCAAGTATAATAAAAGGTAAGTAAAATACGATTATTTATTATAAAAAGAGTTTGATATTAAAATATATTATAGTTCACCAATATCGCAACAATATTTATAATGTATTATTATTGCTTATACTTTATTGTTCACATAAAGTTTCTATAAAAAGTACAGAAGTACCTGCCTATAGTGATATTTTAAATTCTGAGTGGAGCGATGAGTATTATTGGTCTAACGATGATGTGTGTAATATATAAGTTTTTTTGCTTACACGTTATATAGTAAAAAAAAATACTTAGGCCTTCAACCTCGAGGGCACAGATTTCTGGTAGTAAATTAGATCTATTTGATACTTTTTTTTTGGTGGTGGGGGGGGGGTTGGGGGATTAGTCAATAGTAACTTCCTAGGATTTTTAAAAATAACGGGAAAAAAAAAATAAGATCTGAGATATAATATTATTCTTAAGCGTAATTTGATTTCTAGAAATGGAAAATGTCATTACGTCGTATAATCTACCCACACTCACGAAAAAAAAAAACATTTTTATACGAAAATCATCTTCAAAGGCGTTAGACCTCTGGTCTAGGATCTGGAAAACGGAAGTATGCGGTGTTTCAAATCACCAAAAATTAGCACTTCATTACATTTTATAGTTGCAATATTAACGTTAGTGTATTATTTTTTTAACAGATAAATTAACAATTTATGAACAAAAATGTTCGAAACATCACAGACACTAACAGTATGCATACGTAATATGTAGAAATATAGAAATTATCAAAATAATATTTGTAGATTAATAATTATAATGGCATTAAAAAGCTTTAGGTGTAATTTTGATATCAATAAAATATATGGAGTACTGATATTAATGTTGTTATTAAAACTATAAATTATTCTCATCCATCGGTATACTTGTTATGATAATGTATTTAACTCCATAAAAAAGACCTACGTTCATTAAAATATTTCAAATGGAATATATTTTGTATATTATTTGATGTTGTGTTATAGTGCGATTACGTTAAAAATTTCATATGTTAAATTTTAATTCAATTTTTATTGACTTTGTGATAACCACTATTAGTCAAAAACCTTACCTATCCTATGATGACCCAATAATTAAAGCTTATTTATTATATCTACAATTTAAAATTTATAAATATAGCGTTCATTAAATTATCCAATGTTATGAGCTTAGGAATGAGACGATGTATTATTGATAATAAAACAAAATATACAATTATTTGTCCATGCAAAATACTAGTACATGAAACTCATATAATATCCTATGATTAAAAAATAAAAATGTAATCATTGACCATGATAAATTTTCTTTATTTTTCTATCTGTATAACTATCAAAATTATTTTTAAATTATTATTACTATTTTAATTTACATACTCCTCAACAACTGTGCCCTTAGGATTTTAAATTATAAGAATAATAATTATTATAACATAGTTTAAATCATAATAATATACAAGTGGTAACAATGACATGACGTCCAGCTATGTCTTAAATAAATAAAAACTTTGAATAGGTTCGATATTCGTATGAACACTGTTAATAAATTATTCGGTGTTGCACTGTTTGAGGAATTCGGACATGATGTTGAAATCTAAGTTTCCCGCCGTTCCTTATAATATTATATTGACCCATATTATAATACCTAGTTTATGACAATTAATGCAACTGAGGTATATTTAATTTTAAATTAGTTATAGATAATATGTAATCCTTACAAATTTCAATCATCAGCATTAATCATATCGTTATTTTGACAGACACAGGTGATAATCACCGTTGATAAACCTACATAGAGTTTAAAATTATTTTACAGTAATAGAAAATCGATTCGATCCATATAATATAATACATTTCACGGAAGAATTCATTATATGTTTTTACACAAATTTTATGATACTAAGAAATATTGACCAAATATTTACTTTCGATCGATATATTATGCTACTACAGAAACTGCGCTTAAGTTAAAACTCACTTTATTAGTTTCCTCAAAAATAGTTAAATGTTTATACAAACAAAAAAAAAGTAAAATTAAAAATGAACAATGAAAAAAACAAAATTCACAGTGTTAAAATCAATTACCTATTTGGTCAAATCTGCAGATAAACATTAAACTTGTTAAAATACAATTATAAACCTAATATAATATTATCAAACATAACTTATTATTTAATAAAAAAATATTTTAAAGTTTAAACGACTTTCTCTCAGAAGTCATTACCTAAAATTATACAGTTTCGCCGATCCATATACATTTTATGACTACCTATGCAATATGCATATGGTTATATTATTTTATTATAGTGTCACTATTAGTAAGACTTTTATAAACTTATTTTTGCGTATTTTTTTTGATATTCAAGTTTTTCGTGAAAATAAATTTAAAACTCTAGTAATGAAAAGTGTCATTAAATGTTTTGTATTACCCATTATATTAACTTTTGATAGGTTTTTTTAAAGAAATAAACTTGTCAACGGTAACACAAACATTTCAAGTTGCTACAGCACTTATGCGTGTATTATGGAGTAAACGTTTGATGGCGTTTCATATTTGAGTTAATTGATACGAGTTCAAAGTCAGTTAAAATCACATTACCGTAACTGAAACTTTGACAGGCCAAAGTATTTCGTTATATTTTGTAAGTTACAACAAAATATCCCTTCCAACATATTCTGCGATAATGATGAAAACTGTTAAATTACATTTGGCCGGTCCGCGAACACCATCGTAAGAAAATAATAACCTGTTTTAATAAAAATGCAAATATAATCTTTTACGCAGGGGTCGCGAATAATAAATGTCGGTTTATCAGACCCTTTATCGGTCTTTCGTAGTCCAAACACGCATAAATAAATATTCCGCAATTGTCATTTCCTGCGAAATATTTAATTATAATCGCGATTATTATAAGATTGATTGCACCATGTGACAAGTAAGGGATTTTGAGGTATAATGTATTAAGACTCGGTGGGTTTTTATGTGCATTGTTCAAATAGCAATTAATAAACAGAAGGAGGGAAGCTATCAATCATATATTTTTTTTTATTTTTGTTTCGCGATATGAAAATTGTTTACATTGCTTAGAAAATGCATATGGTTCCTTGGAAATATATTCACACTGTCCCATACATCATTCAATACTTAAAAGCCGCAGTTTCATGCAAAAAGTAATTGACGTGAATAATAATTATTTTTATAATTGCATTTCTCATATCATATATACGTAATTTATCGTGAGCTAACCTAACAATTATTTTATAATTATTATGTGTACTTATAGGTAGGTACAGGCTGCAGCGTATACAATATTGAATTTTAATGAAGAAATTCGATCGTATGCACGTAAGTATAGGTAAGTTCATAGGGAATTCGATAAATAAAAATCGCTCTAAATTCATTATTATTATACCTACATAAATTTCGTATTCACGTTGGCCTAATGATGATGCACTGTGGTATTCGTCAACATTGTCATAGTAGTAATCAGAATACAAAACAAATTACACTAAAAAATATTTTTTAATTTGTTAGTTTTCATCAAACTGCATAATGCTTTTAGTTCAAAAAAATAATTAGTGAAGCATTTTCGAGTTCAAATCACTGTATTAAAACAATAATATAATGTGTAGACACCTATGTCAACCTATTATAGCTATAGGTAAAAAGGATTTTACACGAGATCTGTTTGGAGGAGAGGGTCAATCAAAAGCGAGCACGTAAACAAGATCGCACGCGGTGTTCGAACGTGTTGGTAAATCCCAAAAATATATTACGAAAACGTTTTCGGAAACAATAATCTCCATGGCACGAATAGAGGCGCGTCCCCTCGAAGAGAAGACCGATTGGCATTTTCGTCGTACTCGCGGCAGACAATAATAAAAAAAAAAAAAATAATAACAATAATAGTATAAAAAATCAAAATAACTTTGTGTGCAAGGGGCGGAACTGCAGCGGAAGAACCGTGTCTCGCAGTCGTCGACGCCACCGCGCCGGAAGCTTGTCACATAATATACGACGATGTCGTCGTCGTCGTCGTCGAGCATTCGACGCGAATATGTGCATGCACATAGGGAGTGTCAGCGTCAAGATTAATGTTTATACATCGCCGTCGGCGAATAAACGGTCAATATGGGGTGTCGAATGGGGAGAGCGAAACCACCCCGAGATGACTAGGTGATGACAAATCGAGGCCTTGGGTCGTGTGGGTCTCCGAACACTATTATAGCTGTATCGTCGTCGTCAACGAGTCTGTCAACTGCTGTCGTTTGCCGTCGTCGTCGCTGCAGACCCGTTTCATGTTTTATATTGTACCTATGTATATTGTACGTAGGTATATATATATACATAATACATATATACACATTATACGTACACATTGGAATGCACAGAGATTTCAATTAAGATATAGTTGCGTGTTGCTCTTGAAGTTTCCGTAAAATATGTGTGGCGCATATATAGATGGAAAAACACTGTATACCATTATATTATGTATATTATTATTATTATTATTATTATATATACCTACCTACGACATACGCGTATAATGTTTCCTCCACTTGTGTGCGCACGAGTTGTTGTTGTTGTTGTTGTTGTGTGTGGAGTATTATATATTCGCTGCTTGTAAAAAAAAAAAACCAAGAAACGTACAAAATGCGAACACTTCACGATAGAATGATTACGATATTGTTATTGTTCGTTAAGGAAACATCATACCGCTCGCGCGTGTCACATCACTCGTGGTAATAATGATTCAAATGTGGGCAGGTCAATGAAAAAACTAATTTAAGTCAACGTTAAATTATGAGTTGATTAAAGTAAAATAAAAAAAAATATGTATTTAAGTATTTCCTATTTAACTCTTAGAGAATAATATGGAGAAAACGCTATAAGTTACAACAAGGTTAAGCAAAATTAAAATTACTATTTTTTAATCACCGCTTACTTAGTAATTATGCGCAACATTCGATTTTTTGAGGTAACCATTTAGTTAAAATAAATATATACTGTACCCAGGTATTATCCGTCTAAGCAATTACGGGTCTTTGTGTCTGTTGAATTAATAAATCTAAAAATATATATATTCGCAAACTCTTAACAATTAAAACCATTGTTTACAGCGTAATTAAGCTAAAATAATTATTTTATTATTTTATTATTTTAACTACATTTATTATTGTTCTGTATAAGCATGATTACCAAACGTATTATTTTTAAAATTAACTGAAAAATCTAAATAATTAGAATACAGATGCCAAAGTTAAGTTATAAGTTATAAGTTGATTTTTTTATAACCAACCTTTGTTTATTGATTGAAAATCGATTCAGTTGGTAGTTATTATGAAGTTGTCATCTTTCAAATTGCTTTTGAATTCTTAATAATAATACACGTCTTATCCTGTGTTGATTTGAGAGGATTATTGTTAATTTTAATTGAATTCTGTAGAATCACAAACTTTAAAATTAAAATCATGGATGTAATCGTTAAAGCCCGTAGTGAAGTTTCCGAAAATATTACAATTATATCCTAAATGCTTTAATTCTTTATGTATTATGAACCCGTGGCCTATTTCAAAAATAAATTATAGGGTCATATCATAGCTTATACATTCATCCAATGATTCAGATTCATTGATAGGCTTAGGTACTTTGACTATCTTTGAGTTGCCAAAATGAAAATTAACGCTTACTAAATAGGCCCCACAAAAACATTTCGCACATAGTCCTGATAGTCAACAAGCCGGTAAGAAAATATGGGGTAAAGTGATTAGTAACTAGACGGTATATTTTATATAAGTTTAATTGTACATTTTTGTTGAATATTATACTAATAATTTTTGACCATTGTAAACATAAGAGTATTCGTTTATAATCGATGTTTAGAATTTAAAATAATTTTCTCAATAAGCATAAAATATAATATATTATTGATAGATTTAAATTTAAAAAGCGGGTAAGTGGATTTCGCTCTGCTCTACAGTAGGTTACAATAGTGGGTCACTTTATAATGGATTGTATTAAATTTGAATTCAATGATATCATGTCATTGTATACGAAAAACGATTCTGAGCGGAGACGGTTTGTCAGTCTGGATATTTTTTTTATATTGTTATTATATTTTATTAGGTTAAGCCTGTAAGTTGAATTAATATTATAAACTAGCTAAACCCCGTGCACTTTGTTACCCGTTAAATTTACCTACTGTATATGACTCAAACTTTGTTCAATGCGTTATTTAATATTCGGTGTATGATGTTCTAGATTTATCTTAACTTTTCTGTTGCCCGGAATAAAAAATCTGCTTCGCAGCAGTATATTATCAGGTAGGCAATCTACCTGTGGTAGATCGCGGACCCCGTACTGTTTGTACGTAAGTGTATGATTTAACTATAAAGTATCAAAGTTATACCAAGTTTGTCGTTTTTACTTAATTCCATCTACGGTGGATTAATAAAATCAATTAATACAAAATCCTAACCTAACATAATCGTACTAAAATCCGATGAATAATAAAAAAAAAAAAATTTAACCCTTTTAAAATTAGCTTATCTTCTTCCCAGAGGTCTAATCTACACACAGACATTAATTCATATATATACATATATATTGACAAAAAATAATAATACAAATCATCAAACATGCCCGATTAACCAATAGCAACCAATATATAATACACTATTATTATTTTAATCTGCAAAAATATTCTGGACAACCCTTATCACTTAGGGGTATGAAAATATAAAAGATAAGATTAAACATGTATTCCATCTCCATGGTCATTCAAAAAAGTTTATTTTACTCCATGGCATTGTTGAATCGTGTATTGTTTGTTATTCACATTGCCATTGGTTAGAAAAAAATATTATTAATGTTATTATTATTATTTAATTTAATCATCGCCACCACGTAATTTTTCTCTAACCCCGTAACTTTCTTAATTATTTTTTTCATATTATCTTTCTCTTGACAGTAACAAACACAACAAAAAAAGAATTAGCCAAATCGGTTCAGCCATTATTGAGTTATAAATAGTGTACCTAACACGACTTTCTTTTAAATTATATATAGATTACAACAAAATAACTAAAATCGTTTTTTTATTCGTTTCTATGGTGATAGACAAAGCGTTAGAAATTAAAATCTCATTTTTAGCGGTTTTTTGTAATTTGTCACTCAAAAAACACCATTGTAAAATCAATAGATCCCTCACTCGGCTCAGAATCTAAAATATATAGCAATGTGGGAACGTTTGGGTAAAATAGGTCGTTAAGGTTTGCCACATAGCTAAATTGATTTTTTTTTGTGATATTCTTCTATAAATAAAAATGTAATAATATTTAAATTAATAATATTATTATGAGTCAATGTATTGCTATATAACATTTTTTTTGAGTTCCTAAGAATCAAAATGGTAAAAGTAAATTTTATCCCATGTTGTCCCATATTCCCATACACGTTACAAAATGGGGACTTTCAATAAATATTCACTTTAAATAAATATGAATTCATCGTGTACTACCTATTTACTTTTATGTAATTAAATTAATCAAATTGAACTTTTTTTTTATCTGGATTACAATTAACTTGTATACCTATTCACAATATATATTTATAGAGACATTTAATATGATTTAGGTATAGTTGTAAATGAAGAAAGAAAAATAAATGTTTGAACATTTATATTTTGATGATTATGCATTATACATAATTCATAGGTAAAGCAAAAATAGGTAAAATTATATAACGAATACAAAATAATTAGAAGAAACTAGGTCTATCACCAAGTTTAATCGGTTATAATAGTATACGCCGTTGTATACATTTAACTACGGATGTTGTTGATAAACACCACAAGTAGTTTTGAAAATTGTGTAAGTTACTTTTGATAAAATTAAGAACATTTATTATACAGACCAAAATAAAAGATGAAGGTCTGCAGTGAGCAAATAAAACGCAGATTTAAAAATAAATGAACAATTAATTACATAATATGCAATTGAAAAGAAAGATTTGTAATTATGTTCATTCATTACTGATAATATCAATTATTTACTATACTCCATTCCACGAGAGAGTGCGACCGTCATGCGCATCGAAATGAATTAGCTCCGACGTCGCGAGGCCAAATTTCCCCCACCATGTGGTGTCCACTCTCTGTATACAGCGGCTCAAGTAACGCACCACAAATATTAACCGAGACTATAATCATTATAATATAATATATTAGTATAGGAGTTATTTTTATGAAATATGTAAAATTTATTTTGATTATTACTTTTTTATTATTAAAACTACCATAAATAATGTAATAATTATAAACACGATTACACCAGTAACCGCTCTGTATATTATAACAACATCGTTCGACAACGGTACGACGGCGATCGAAAAATACCGACGGTAGGCAACATTGACAGGAATGTGGCGGGGATGCGCGAAAATGAACACGTTTTGGTCGCCACCCGGTCACACTCTCTCGCCTTACATTAGCCAATTATGCACCGAGTTCTCCAATTAATGGGTTAAACTAAAAAAAATATCAAGATCTATAGTTAGATACTTGCACGAATATTACTTATACAAACTATGACACAAGTGTACGTAATCAAATGATTTTATAAATAAATTTTACTTTTTTTTTTTTGCATTTAAAGTAGTCGAATGAATTGAAAAATATTGCTTTTTATTAGTATAGTGTACCTACTATATATGTGTATAAAAATACGGCTTTCGAGATGTCCCTCAACTGTCTCTCACTTGTATACAATAAACATATTACACTTCAAAATATATATATATATGCATATTATGATCGGATTCGTCTCCTATTTGCGAGGTCTTTTTAAATCTCACAAAAATATATATAATACGAAACTTTATCCCTTTTCAGATCTATATACATCCGTACATACAGATATATGTTATATAAGTGATAGTATCGTCCAATAAACAATGTCCATAATATAGCAACACAATGCAATATAAATAATGTTGAATCGAACAACTTTAAAATCCACCTCATATAATATAATATTATAATATACACGCCATTGCGTTACATAAATTGCACAAACAATATTATGATTAAATATATTATTATTGATCGTCATTTATGTTAAATGAATAGAGTTGAATGATACATTTAGGTAAGTAGTTAGCGTAAAAATAGTTTGGAATTTGCAAAAACCACTATGCATAATATTATTATAATGACAAATATATTATATATTATTAAAAAAGTGGGGGTTACATAAATTTTGTTGAATTCTTGATTTTATAAACATTTAAATTCACTTCATACGCTTTATATTCTTTGAAATTATAACATATTGTACTTAGATTTTAAAACTAATAATATTAAATTTCTCAATTTTATAAAATAGAGGCAAGTATAAACAGTTATTGAAATAAATCATATTATTATGAATCAGAAGACTAAATATTAGATACAAAAAAGCGATTATTTATGTAATAGTTTTCACTAAAAAATCAATAAAAGTATTTTGTAAATGTTGGTGGTAAAATATAATATATTATGTTCAAGTTCCAGGATAAAATTAATGCCAAATTTGATCTGTTATCTACTAAAATTGATTATTATTCACTTTTTCTTTCACGATTGTGTAATTGGAGTGTATATTTATAATTTATACACTTTAAATATAAACATTTTACAAGATTATTGTATTTAAATTTGATGAATTACATTATGATTTATACAAATCAAAAAGTATGAATTTCGTACTAAATTTCAAATATACAAAATGATTTACAAACAGTTTTATTAAACTACTGAAACAAGATACAAACACAATGCAACTTAACATAATTTAGAATACTTTATAAAATATAATTTACTATTTTAATGAATATTAAACTTGATATTGCATTAAAGTGAGCATATTTATGATAAACAAATACCATGTTATGTAGTAGGTAATATGAATCAGACATCTATAGCAAAATTACTTAGTGGGTAGGTACTGTCTTGCGACGACAATACAATATAATATTATCTAAGCTCAATGCATGTAAGCCTGCATTATAAAATGTCTGTTAACAATTCGTTTTTAAAAAAAACAGTTTAAGCTCACTTGGGTACGTTTAATTCAAATGATTGTATAATATCATGATCAGTGATCGGGAGTAGCGCGCTAATTGTAGCGACGCTACAGTAGCACGCTACTTTAGCTGTAGCGATTAACATAGCGTCGCTACAATATATACAATGTAGCGAAATTATACTATAGCGCGCTAGAAATTTACGGTTAGCGTAACGAAAATGTTCATTATTTTATGATAATTAAAATATTATGATGTTTGTTTATTTATTTAATTAAGATGACTAGATGAGTGTAATTTTGAATTCTTCTGGTTTAACCCGTACCGCACTAATCAGTAATCGTAGATTATAGATAATACTATAATCATAAGAGCATTATTAAAATGTTATATTTTACATTATTGAATACAGAACCATAAATAATAATTAATATATTAGTATTTTATCATCACTATTTTTATTTTCAGTATTCGGCGTTTTCTGTGTTTCTTTTAAGTATTCAATTTTATATGTAAAAAAACAGTATTTTAGATTATATGTATCATTGAATTCAGATTTAACACTTTCATCACAATGACCTACACAACGACAAGGTCCATTTGACACTTACACTATACAGCGGAGCGTGAGATGTTGTAGATCCATGTTTGACATCAACTTTTTTAAAAAATGTTTAGCAGATCAAAATTCTTTGTAATCACTAATCCTCTTGCTGTATGAAATCCTTTCTCCCAGTGTCCGAACGTCCGAATCAGTACAAACTACTAATTGGCAATTTTCAATAAAAAGTTTATCTGTTTTGAGTTTTGTTACAAAAATACATGAGATACATTGAATAAACCTTCTTTCCGAAATTACAAGAAAATAGTTGTAGGCATTAACAAATAATGATTAAGTACTCAAATGAATATCTAAATAAATCAAACATTTTTTTTAAAAAAAATTTAGCGAAAAAGTAGCGCGCTACATTTAAACAATATCGTTGGAAATAGCGCACTACATTTAAAAAAAAGTAGCTTTAACGATAGCGAGTTACTTTTTTTTTTTTGGGGGGGGGGGGGTAGCAGTAGCGTTAGCGTGCTGCAAAAAAATACTAGTGTCCCGACCACTGATCCGCAAATAGCGTTTGAGATTTTTTTTTTTTGGGAGGGGCCTTACTTTGATAATATTGAATAAGCTTAAAACAAAATGTAGGAAATGTTTGAGAGGGCTATGGACATTTTTTTTGGGGGGGGGCCTAGCCCCTAAAGACCCCCCCTATTTGCGTCTATGCCTGACACTAAAACGTTTATAAGACGATCATAAATATTTTGAATTACACTATTCTAGAACAAGACATATATATAATATAGGTATCTTAAATTAACGATATTTTTTTATGTCTGTATCATTTTGAGTCTAACCTACGCAACCAGGGTTGGACTGGCCTATATAGCATAGGCTTGCGAACGTACGGTAGGCCCATGACCTCATGGGACCCCTTCTCTTCTCTAAATAATAAAAATATTTTATAATTTATTTAAATTTAAATGCATACTATGCATAACTGTAAACTTACGATGTCCATGATCTTATAATATTATAATATAACAATATATACCTAATAATAAAAAAATCACATTTTTGTTACTATAATAAATTTTTGTATTTTAATATTCAGTGTTTGATGTTCAAAACTTAAAAATATTCATCGATCATATTGAATCTCAAAATACTTGTGCAAGCACCACTTTAAAATGCTAATTTCGGAAGATGCTTTCTTAGTGCATAAATATATGGTGGTAAGAAGGTTTGGTGAAAATTGCAAACTTTAAGATATCATTATTAACGTCTACGTTGATCAGTTAGTGAATCAGTCAGGATACGTTTGATTATATTATATTATAGCCAACCCACCCATCGTTGCCCGTGAGACACGCTTGTGGTTATGCGAGCAGATGGTATATTTTAAGGTGGATTGCAGAACCCGCGAGGTGCGTAAATAATTACGACTGTTTTATCAACATGTTATGAATGATGTTTAGGTTTCCGGGACAACGGACGAAAAATTAGCAATAGGAATATCACTTTTACTAATTCGCCTATATGATATTTACCTATATTGTATAATATATTATATATTGTATTTTGTCCAAATATAACATACAGGTCTAAAATTATATTCAATAATAGCCAGTAGCAACCATACAAAACACAAAAAAAAAATATAGTCAATATATAGAAATATATAGAAAATTAAGTTGTTTTTTTTCACTCGGTATAAATTCTGAAACGGATGACCGACGTGGCTGATAATTAATTTTTTTGTGTTCGTAATTGTCAGGAAAAGATTATATGAAAGAAAACTATAGGAAAATCCACCGGAAATGTAGGAAATCTAAAATGAGAAGAATATAACAATGTCTAGTACAAAAATAAAATAAATAATATATTTCTGTTTATTATGTTGTTATTAATTTCAATAAATAAATTAGTTATTATGATTAAAAATAAATTTTAGACATGCATTTATTTGGTCAAAACCATATAAATTTAATAACCAATCTTAGCACAGGCCACGCCAGTCGAGACAGATAGGTTAAAATAAATTAATAAATAAAATAATTTGTTGTGTTATAATTTTTATAATTTGCATAAAAACCGTATTTAAAGGTTAAAAAATAATACGACAAGTACTGGCTTAAAATATTGGTGAAGTCAATAAGTTCTTATCGATACTAAAGAGAATATCATAGTAACCACATAATTGTAAGAAAAACAAAAAAATCTTAAATAAATTATTAACTATAAAAGCAACTTGACGACACACGAACACATGGAGAAGAAATCTTACCCGTGTGATGACTGTGATAAGTATTTCACTCAAATTGGCCAATTAAAGAGACACCTACGCACGCACACTGGCGAAAAACCGTACGCATGCAATGTATGTGACAAGTCCTTCTCTTTTAATGGCCAATTGACGGTACATCAACGCACGCACACCGGCGAAAAACCATACACCTGTGATGTATGCGACAAGTCATTCAATGAAAGTGGCTGTTTGACAGCACATCGACGTACACACAGTGGTGAAAAACCATACGCATGTGATGTATGTGAAAAGTCGTTCTCTGTAAGTAGCAGTTTGACGTCACATCGACGAACGCACTCTGGCGAAAAACCATACGCATGTGATGTATGTGAAAAGTCGTTCTCTGCAAGTAGCAGTTTGACGTCACATCGACGAACGCACTCTGGCGAAAAACTGTACGCATGCGACGTATGCGAAAGGTCTTTCTCTCAAAGTGGCTGTTTGACAGCACATCGACGTACGCACACTGGTGAAAAACCATACGCATGTGATGTATGTGAAAAGTCGTTCTCTGTAAGTAGCAGTTTGACGTCACATCGACGAACGCACTCTGGCGAAAAACCATACGCATGTGATGTATGTGAAAAGTCGTTCTCTGTAAGTAGCAGTTTGACGTCACATCGACGAACGCACTCTGGCGAAAAACTGTACGCATGCGACGTATGCGAAATGTCTTTCTCTGTAAGTAGCAATTTGACGGCACACCGACGAACGCATACTGGCGAAAAACCGTACGCATGCGATGTATGCGACAAGGCTTTCTCTGAAAGTGGCTCATTGAAAAAACATCGACGAACGCACACTGGTGAAAAACCATACGCATGCGACGTATGTGAAATGTCTTTCTCTCAAAGTGGCCATTTGACTTCACATCGACGCACGCACACTGGCGAAAAACCATACGCATGCGACGTATGTGACAAAGCGTTTTCTGCAAATGGTAGTTTAATTGCACATCGACGAACTCACACTGGTGAAAAACCATACGCTTGCGATGTATGTGACAAGGCTTTCTCTGAATGTGGCTCATTGAAAAGACATCGACGAACGCACACTGGCGAAAAAGCATACGCATGTGATGTATGTGACAAGTCGTTCTCTGTAAGTAACAGTTTGACTGCACATCGACGCACGCACACTGATGAAAAATTGTACGCATGTGACGTATGCGAAATGTCTTTCTTTGTAAGTGACAGTTTGATGGTTCACAAGCGGTCACACACGAAACACTTATCCGATTGATCAAAGATGTATGATCTAAGGGACATATTAAAATATGATAAATCATGTTAACATATTATTTAAAAAATATCATTCTAACCATTTAACAACAACTCAAAAATAAATTATAATTACTAGAAATTAATTATTACCAATAACATTCAACATTATACAAAAATAAACAAAGTGGCTGGTAGGTATTTTAACGATAAAATCATAAGAGGACGCTATACCCGCTGTCCCCGTCTTAGAAATGTACAACATAAAAAAAACTGTTTTGCG
>NC_042493.1:63705013-63728127 GCF_005508785.2 Acyrthosiphon pisum
GCAAAACAGTTTTTGCTGTGTACTACATTTGTAAGTCGGAGACAACACATGCGGGTGTAGCGTCCTCATAAGACAATAATCTGTTTATAAACTAAACCTTAAATATGATCTGGAAAAGAATATATAAAATGGCGTGTTCTTATTGGATCAGTTATCTACTAGGTACGTACTATAGGCGTAGCGTGATGAATTTATATAGCTATAGTCTATTATATTTCTGGTACACAACATATATTTTAAAAATTTAACTTAAAAGAAATTACGGAATGGGTGTCTAAACAAAATTCCAGTGGGGCTATAGGGCCATGGGCTACCTCCCACTTCTACGCCTATGCTACCACAGTATAAAGAATACTGAATTCTAACCTTATTATTATAATTAAAATGTATTTTTGATATTTTTAAATTGTTTTATAAACAAGATATTAGGTTCTTGTATAAAAATCTTGTTTTTCTCGATGCTTTTGAAATCATTGGGAATTTATAGTCTTGAGCCAACTATATTCAAATTTCTAACAAAAACCAACTTCAAATTTGAAAAAAAAACCATTTTTTCGACTAAATACAAAGACACAAAAAATAAAAAAACATTGTAAAATCAATAGATACATCACTCCGATCAGACTAATTATTTAAAGTATGGGAAACAGGAAATCCTACGAATACCTCATTTTTGAAGATATATATTGAAGATAGATTTTCTTATTTAATTGTAAATAGGAAAACGATAATAGTAGATCCCTACTTTAAATATTGTTTCGTGGAAGAACCCTTCTTAAAATTTTCCGACAGATCAAAAATTGCCTATCACCTTAGTGGTTAATATGGTTATTTTAATATTGGATTTTATATTTAGTACTTCATAATGAGCATTTTATGAACAACTTTTAAACCTATATCTTCCAAAAATATTGATAAAGCCAATAAACATCTTACAGACAACGTCAAACATAATTGATTATAATATTATTATAGTTGGTTTTACTTTTTAATTTTTTTATTACATTAACAAGTAATTACCTAACTTTTGAATTAGTAAAATTGTCAATTATTAGTATTTAATATTTAATTTTGTTTATGTTCAAAACGGTTTTAATTTGGTTGACTAATAAACTGTACCAATATAATATATTTTGTACTATTATAGGTATGTACATAATATGTATTATACATGTATACCTAAGCTCGACGAGTAAATACACTAGTATTCATGTGTACAATGGTAAATTACTAAATACCATTAACTATAGGCATTTCAACTAGGTAAATAAAAAATAACATTGAATAATTGTACTAATTAACGTGTACCTTTATGGTTTTATTTCGAGGTTATTTTAAACTAAAATGCACGGTGGATGTTTTAGAGCCAGTCAGACTCTGTACGCATCCACCTGAGAATGTGGGAATTATTTAAAAATAAATTATTTTGGTTTGTAAAAATGTGATATTTAATTTATTATTATAAATGTAATATTATAATAATATGTAATATGTTTTCGATTAGTTGTCAGTGTTTTATTACCAACGTCGGTAGTGAAGCGATTCTTGTATTATATTTTTAATTCTGTACTTATCAAATATCTACTTTTTACAATAATACTTATGTCATATTATTATATAGGTAGGTAGTAAATTATAATCGTTTTTATTTATTTTCTATACCTAGATAACGAAGTTAAACATTTTTTAAATAATGTTTGTCACCTTATAATGCTCTAATAAAATATACGGTAGGTATAGGTACGAAAAAAACATTGTCACTACACATAGTAGGTGTATACTATATGTGGTTTTTTTTCATGAATGAATGTATTCTTTTTCCAAGAAATGAACGACTCAAAGAATGTAAAAATGTCTAGGTATATTTCCCGGGGGAAAACATTCATATCTCCTTAGTAGTGGAAATAGTACCGGACACAATGGACTCAGCTATCATTCGTTTTCATGTGAATTCCTTCACCATGGGGAATAAATACAAATCGAAATTTTAAGTTCCTTTCTACCTAATAAACAAACAACAAAATATACTGTATTATGGAGAGTTGACTGGAAGTGTTAATCGATATGATTGACTGTATCATACGAACATATTCAATTGGTCATTCTGAGGGAAAGAAATAATAATATATATAGATAAATATTTTGGAACGAACTATATGATATAACGATTCGGTGTACCTACCCATAATTTAATTTAAAACTACTGTTGAATTTACTGTTGGTAAGTACGACTGATGGACATAAAATACATTTTCTGAGTGAAATTTTATTCAACTGATTAATATCAAACACACTTACTGCATTCAAAATGCTTTAAAATTTTAATTATAGAGTATTGACATGTATTTTGAATTATTGTAAATTTCAATACAACTGCCTTGCTCAATTAAAACACATTTTATTTTAGTCAGAGCTCTGTATAATATATTATGTAGGACGTAATGGTTAGGATCGTTAAAATGTCAATTCAAATAATAGTATTCTACACAACAACAAAAATTGGTCAAAATTCATCAAATAAATAAACGAAAGTTGCATTGACCTGAAAATCATTAATATATTTTTAATACGTTTTTGAAAAGTTCACTGGATTATCTCAAAATAAGATATTTTTGATTGATATAATATAATATTATACGTATGATATCGTATATGTAATATGTATATATATAATTTAAGTGTGTTCCATTCATTACGTAATTCTGTGTTAAAATTGAAAATGTTTTATTCATTATCAAACAAAATATTACATAGGTATAGTATCATAATACAATTATGTTTATTGTAACCTTAGCAGCCTCTTTTAAAAAAATAGTAGAACACCAATCTGTTATACAAGAAAAAATAAATTAAGTCTACAGTCTATTCTCTTAATTATGCTTAATTGAGATTTTTTTTTAATTAACCAAGTAATATTAATAATTCATACTACGTATAAAAACGTAATTTGTTAACAATATTGCATAACGTTGAAAAAGAGAAGATAATATACTGTATTTTGTAACAATTGCTACGTAAAAGTACATAAAAAAAATACTAAGAACATAGGTACATTTTAAATAACTTTATGTAATGCATTCCAAACTATTAGGTTTTTAAATTCGGACAATATATAACTGCACTCTACAATATAGGATATTATTATCAAAATTATCTTAAAATATTTTTTTTGTTGAAGAGCTTACTGAAATTACCCAAATAGTATACTTTATTGTTATTTGTTATTTTACTATGATGTCTATATCATTTGTGTATTATATTATATATTTTTTAGTTATTTATCTATTTATCAATATAATATAGTGTCTAAATAATTTTAAATATCATTACATTCTGTCAAATTACTTAAAAATTTTTTTTTTTAATAATAATAAAACTAATACAGATATTAGATTATTATTTATTTACTCTTAATAATAATATGCCTGTCCAGTAAAGGCAACTGTAAACCAAATAAAAAATATACAATTCTTATAATTTTCAAGAAAATCCTTAAAATCCTTAAATGTTTATAGTATGAATATTACATGATATATTCTGTATTCTATATGAATAACGTTTTCTATAGGTACAAGATAAAATTTTCAAAATATTTTGAATCTTATTGAGCTAACTATATATAGACACGTTTTGAATTTTTGAATTTAATTTTTTGCTATAAAAATACGTTTTAGTTTATCAAACAATTTGAAATACATAGTTTTAATACAAGGTCATAAAAACTTGTTCATACACCAATTAAAAAATGTCGTTGATACATAATTACAATATGTTTTTATAAGCATTTAAAGCAGTGACTGAAACCTTTATGATTTTATCGGTTTGGGTTTAGGTTTCGTTTCTCAAAAATCCAAAATGTCTGTTTCAGTTCCTGTTAATACCAGTTTTAACATTTTATATTTAACTTTTTATTTTTATTTTATTTTTATCAACTAAATAGTGTATAAAAAATTAACATATGAAGAACCTCTATTTAATGGCAGGTATTAATTGTAATTAAGTGTACCTATTTCAGAGTTTAGGTAATATATTATCATTAACACTAAAACTATAAAACATATACTATTCTATTCAATAATTTACGTACTGTCTAGTGAAGACTGTAAGTAAGTAATTTAGAAAGTAAGATTTAAAAAAACATAGATGGCATATAATATGTATATTGTTATGACTAGAAAAATCTAAACTATAATATATTTAAAACATAACTAGGTATCCAATTTACCTAACTATTTTATTAGTTAATAGTAGGGATCAAAATGCCGGAAAATTTCCTGAAAAATTGAGGAAAATGTCGGAAAAAACGGTTTTTTTCCAAGAGCCTCGGAAAACGTGGAAAAATTGGAGAATATTGAAATAATACATTTCCGAAAAAACCGAAGTTTTCGGAAAATTAAAAAACTTTATTTACGTTTAAAAATTAAAATAATCTATGTAAAAAAAAATAATTTTAAAAATAGTTAACGAAACCTGTCATTGTCATTTCACATTTGCCAGTACAGTTATCAATGTATTATTGTATTAAAATTTAAAAATATTAATACGGATATTTCAATATTTGTTCTGAAAAGAACGTAGTTCCATATTAAATTGGTATTTATGTGGGAGAGTGTAATTCCCTGAAAATAAATCAACTGTATTTTTAAATTTTAAAAATTGTATACTTATAATATATTGTCTATTTATATTTGTAATAACTAATAAGGTATATAGTAACTGGCTGATAGGTTTATAAATTATATTACAGTGACTGGTGAGTGGTGAGTGGTGAGTGATGACTAGTAACTATTTGATAGTTTTTATATTTTCGAACTTAGTGAGTTGGTAATAAAATATACTAAATATAAAATAATATCAATAAATAAAAAGAAATAACTAATTCGTAAATACTTAATAGTTAGTATTTTAATTGTTAATATTACAAATTATAATTATTCATAAATCAAGTATAGAATCCTCTAGATTTATCCACTATAGACTCTAAGTTAGGTATGGTATATATAATATTATGTATGTAATAATATGATTATCAACTTTCATTATTTATTAGATTGTTTCCACTATACATTACTTTTTCAGTTATTTAGAAAAAAAAACCATATTTTTCCTTCAATTTTTCAATTTTTTCAGGAAAAAAACCATTTTATTTCGTCAAAACCATTTTTTCCGGAAATTTTAAATGAAACCAATTTTTCTCAATTTTTCCGAAAAAACGGGAAAAAACCCGGGTTTTTTTCGGAAAACCTTTTTTTACGGAAATTTTGATCCCTAGTTAATAGTATTTAAATTTTAAACTAATAGACGATACTCACATTAGGTATTTAATATTATAACTGCAGCCTTAACTAATATAGTTAGGGAACAATAATTATTATAAGACAACTTACCCTGAAACTCTTATAAACGTACACATTGTAATTATTCTTGGAAATTCTACATTTATAGTTATTGCGAATAGCGATTTGCGATTCAATAATAATTGAACGAAAGTAGGTACCGGGCTTGTTATAGATTAAATGGAAATTAGAATTTGGCTTTTTGGAATTTGTTTTATGATAGTTCTATTGTATACACATAATTAATACTCTTATTTCTCACTATTGATAAACATTTATAGATCTACGATTTTATCATTATATTTATTGTTAATAAGTAGTAATAATTAACTTTATAAATATATTATAGCTATTACAATAAATAAAATATAAATTGGATTTTGGAACCAAAAAAACCAAAATAACCTCTACATCAAAATAAAGGTTTTGGTTTCGGTTTTGGTTCCTAAAAAAATGTATTTAAGGATTCCGGTTCGTTCGCAAGATTTTCAAAAGATTTTGGTCCAAAACTGGTTAATTTCGGTACGGTTCCAGTCCCTGGTTTAAAGTTTGAATTTAGTAATCTTTATACTGTGGTAGTATGCTAACTAACGCGTAGATAACTGATTTAATGATAACAGTAGAAGACGCAATTTCTATATTTATTAATGGTTCATATTTGAAGTTTAGTTTAACTATAAATTATTGTATTATAATTTTATAGTTAAAATACCTACCGGCCACCTAGTTAAATATGAACAAAATATGTTAAAATATATAATATAATATAATTATTTTTATTTTTTAGTATTTATAATTTGTTGGTAATTGGTGAGTATAATTTGTTAATGTGTAAATTATCTAAAAAAATATTCCCGACTATTAACAATGTCTTTAATTCATCATATATATATTTTCTGTTTCAAATACTAAAACGGGTACAAATTAACTTAAAAGACAATTGATTGTAGAAAATCAGAAGAACACTGCCTTGATGTCACCCCTTAAATGATCATTTTGAAATAACAAATCGATAAACATTGACTTGTTCATATTAAACATTTTAAATAAAAATTAAAAACCATTTCAACATTTAAACATTGAAAATCATAAGAAATTTAGTACTTATTTATGCATAATATGTAAAATTAGAAATTTAAAATTGAGAAAAAAAATGATATAATTAACACTATAACAGTAATATATCAACATCAAAATTATAGCAAGATATATCCCTTTTAGCATACATCTTTGATCAATAGGATCTGTAAGTCATGTGCGTCTGCTTGTGTACCGTCAAACGGCCAATTTCACTGAATGACTTGTCGCATACATCACAGTTCTACGGTTTTTCACCAGTGTGCATGAGTCGATGTTTCTTCAAACTGGCATTTTCAACGAGTGACTTGTCGCATTCATCACAATATTGTACGGTTTTTCACCAGTGTGTATGCGTTGATGTGTAGTTAAATTGCTACTTACAGAGAAAGCCTTGTCACATATTATATCGCAAGCGTACGGTTTTTCGCAAGTGTGCGTGCGTCGATGTGCCGTCAATTGGCAACTTTGAGAGAAAGAAATTTCACATACGTCGCATGCATACAGTTTTACACCAGTGTGCGTGCGTCGATGTGCTGTCAAACAGCCACATTTACTGAATGACTTGTCGCATAGATCACAGTTGTATGGTTTTTCACCAGTGTGCATGCGTCGATGTGCCGCCAATGAGCCACTTTCCGAGAAAGGCTTGTCGCATACGTCGCAAGCGAATGGTTTTTCACCAGTGTGCGTGCGTCGATGTGCCGTCAAATTTCTACTTACAGAGAAAGCCTTGTCACATACATCGCAAGCGTACGATTTTTCGCCACTGTGCGTACGTCGATGTGCAATTAAACCACCATTTACAGAAACCGCTTTGTCACATACGTCGCATGCGTACGGTTTTTCGCCGGTGTGCGTGCGTTGATGTGCTGTCAAACAGCCACTTGTACTGAATGACTTGTCGCATACATCACAGTTGTACGGTTTTTCGCCAGTGTGCGTGCGTCAATGTGCCGTCAATCCGCTTCTTCTAGAGAAAGTCTTGTTGCATACATTGCAAGCGTATAATTTTTCGCCAGTGTGCGTGCGTTGGTGTACCGTCAATTGGCGAATTTGAGTGAAATACTTGTCACAGTCATCACACGGGTAAGAAATCTTCTCCATACGTCTGCTGGTTTATTTCAGTATGTTATTATTAGTAAATAATTTATTTAACACTTAAATATTAATTTTGTATACAATAATTTAGTTTCTATGCTATTTTGTTTATGATCGAATTGAATCTATTGCCATCTCCAGATTTTTAAGCCAGTTCTTGTTGTATTACTTTTTAAACTTTAAATAGAGTAATTTATGGTTAATGATAATAATAAGCTCGATTATATAGTGTATAGAAGGAAAAAATACGTGATGTTGAAATTTAAAAACATATTTAGTAAATTAATTATTTTTTTTTTTAAATTATGCCTAGCTCTAGTTTTGTCGATTGTGTGTTTAAAAAAAAAGTTGTTGATAAAAACTGTTTAAAAAAAAACGAGCAATCCAAAAACGATATTCGAAATAGGGGTTGCCGTTTAAAAAAATTAAGTTGTGTTGCGGATCCTTAAGATACACGAGTTAAAAAAGTTGTAAGTCATAGAAATGGTTGACCCATTAGTCTAGTTTAATGTCCCGCAAATATGATTGAAAAATATTTATATGGTAATCAGTGATGAAGTTTATCCTGTTTCCGCGGACACATGGTATTACACAAAAAATTATACAAAATTATAAATGTATTTAAAATTTTAAAATAATTACATTTTACCCAACAATGATCTGTTAGTTCTATGGTATCGCCTGTATAGAATGATACGTGGTAAAACCTACTATATATAAGTAATATAAATATTTAAATAACTCTTAATAGTATGCCCGTCTAGTAATGGCAATTAATATAAATTAAATAAAAATGATTCAATTCTTATAATTTTCAAGAATATCCTTAAAATACTACCAATTTAAACATTTTTTGCTAAGTGTAGAAGCACCGTGGTTTAGGAGGTTGACCAGATGCGACTACACTTACACAAATACGCTCTGACTTCTCGTAAGAAGGAATACACGAGTTTAAATAACGAAACGATGTATTTCGGGTATGACGCGAGAACGTCGCTAACGGTTTACTAAAATACAACAAAAAATTAATACAGTTAAATAATAAAATGATCGTACGCAGTACAAATAACTCACAAGCGCGTAAGTTGCGCGAATATTGAGCGAAAACAGCGCGGTACAAAAAGCGTAGCGTGGAGTCGCGGACTCGGAGCATCGTTTCGGTGGCGGTGCGTTGCGCCCAAGCGCGGTGCGAAAAGGGAGCGAGCTTTTTTTGCGGCCAACAGCGTCGTATCGCGATCCTTTGCCGCCGAGCGTAGAGAGGGCGAAATCGTTTGTTACACAAAGAACATAAAATATAATAAATACAAAGAGGTCGTATAGACAATAATACAAAAACCAATACAATACAACATAATAATTTGAATACAAAATAAAAGCCCGTGTCACGTAATGGTAATGCGTGGTGTGTAAGTGGTGATAAGAGCCCTGTATCGTCACAAGTTAAACAATAAAATCAAAATTACTCGCAGTTAACAAGCTAACCTAAATAAACCTATATCCTAATTATTCTAACAGATCGACTTTTACAGAATAATCAAATTAAAAAAAACCTACCGTAGACCAATACCATGTAGTTTTTTTATTCCAATAAATAATATTGATATTAATAAAAATTAATTTTTATTAAGTATGTTTATAAGGTATATTAAATATAAATATAGACCTAAACATAACTAAAGAGTTGGTACGTAATACAATTGATTAAAAAAAAAAACAATTTTAAATATTTAACACTATAGTTGGTAAAACGAATGTACCTACCTACTGTAAGTTGTACACGTAATTTAAAACGTATATACGGTGAAAATAATATACAGGTAATTTTCCAAGTCGTAAAACAAATATTAAACACGTTGTCAAGTAAATTAAAGACCATTAAAACAATTTTCGTTTTCCCATTACATTTCGCAATTGGAAAATTAATTAAGTAAAGCTTATATAAAAGTAAAAGAAAATCCTAAAAATAAATAAGAGATGAAGACTATATTAAATTTAATTCGAAACAGAAAAAGAGAGATATGTAAGGATATTCATTATGGCACAAGGGACCAATTCAATGAGCCTCGGAATACAGTCTTTTGGATAAGCGTGGAAAAAGACAATTATGGAAGTTACTTGACATTATTATTATTTTAGGCGTATTCTTCTAGATTTATATTATATCCTTTGTGCCACGTTTCCCGGAGACGTATAAAGTTGATATATATTTTTATTTTTTTTTTAAGCAACTTACTTTTTGTATTGTGTGATAGAAGTACTTATCCCGAGACGTATCGGGAAATACTTGCAATAGGTGAGGTTAGTATATAATATAGTATTATTACTTATTTTCGACGTCTGTACTAAATTATTTATCGACTATAATACCGTAAGTAGAATCATTATTCCAACAAAGGTTTCGACTACGTTAAGGTTTTAACGATACAATGTTGTCAATATTAAATTTACTTCAACCGCTGAAGTGCGTATTGTTCCGAATATAGGTACTAACTACACCATCGACGTTTCACGACTTTAAAACATATTTCATGTCCGTGCGGTCTGTCAATAATCGTGACGAGTTTGGTTGCCATCGCCTACAACAACTACTGACGTTGATTAGTAAAGTAAATAATACTTTTTTAAACGAATAGGTAATGCATTTAGAGAGGTACAAACTTAATAGAAAAATAGAATAAAAAACTAATTTTAAATAATGTTAACAACAAACATCATATAATTATTATAAACTATAACTACTATGATTATTATTAAAATATGTACAAGTACAAAATACCTACTTATCAGTTAATAATATGACTAAAAAAAATAATATATTGGTCAGGATTTAAATTATTTGTATTGAAAACTATTTATAATTATATATATTTCAACTATCTGCCTATAAAAATCGTTTATATCTATATATTTGATTTTCAATAAATAATTTGTTTTTCCGTTTGGCCCGTTTATATAATTTATTTTTAGTATAAATATTAGTACAAATATATATATATATATATATATATATATATTATAAGGTAGTACGGATTAAAATATTATGTTAGTTAATACCATTTTGGTTTGTATTTTAACGACTCATTAGCTGTCACTAAAATAATATTATACCAACACCATCGCTTAGGACTCAATAGTACTTGTCACATACCGGCTAGATCATTAGGTTATTACTTGTGCCAGATTTACTATATTATAATAGGAGATGGTGCCCGCCTTACCTAACTTTCCGTAATACTGGAATTTTTCATCAATGTGGTAGTGAATATACGATACGGAAAAAATTTAATAAACTGTAGGACAGTCTGTTGCTGTGGTATTCAACCAGTGGGTCATGACTCAATTTGTGTCACGATATATATTCGATTTTTAAAAACACGAATAGTCAATAATAATTTATCAGTCATATAAATTAAATAAAATTAATATAAAAATAATAATAGTTTATTAAATTTTATGTTTACTACGTTCATTAAAAAATCGATCGGTTTTTACATGTATGTCAGACGCATTTATAACACCAATACCTATAATACTATTTATCAATCAGCATTATTTTATCTTTTGAAGCATATTATGATGTTATATAGTAATGGCCAATGGGTCACAAGATATAAATAGGTAATAACAAAAATATGGTCCATATTTATAATAAGGTTATTGAACACCACCGATTGCCCTCAAATAGGTACTCACACGTTGGCGACAAAAGTCGTGATTCGTCCTTCTTCGACGGAGACGAGCAATACTTACCGAGGATACCTATACATATATCTAAAATATTATATTATAATTCGAGACTTTGGCTGACTAGCTGCGGGTGAGGGGCGCTAAGTCGACGCGTCATATGTACTACTCCGGGAGTGGATTGAATTCGTTTGATTATTATTATTTGATGATAATAATAATATAATAATAATAATGTGTGAGCGACGTACTCGCATTATATATTTGGTACGTGCTATATTATAACCGGCTCGTGTATAGATATGTATGGCAGTTACACTGATTACAAGGGTAACTGCGGCGCCAGTGCGGCGTTATTGAATTATCCGTTTATATTCGTCTACCGACTATATCTGCAGCAGCTATACTCGTTGACTGTCAATTTACGGTGCTTATTCGTTAAACGAACGGTGTGTATTATAATACCGCACACGGTAATGCGTAGGTACCTATTTATTATATGATAGGACAGGATGTTTGGAAATTATTCGCTTTCGGCGCAGTCGTTTAATATAATATAAACCTACGTATATTATTTAGTGTTGTTGTGCGATTTCAATCGACGATCATCCACAACAATAATAATATAATATTGCGTATTACCCGTAAAATATTATTCTCATGTCTTTGAAATCGCATCGATACGGCGTCTGTTCAGCTGCATGTGACGTACGAATACACAGCAAATTTATTTTATTTTACTAACGGAAAATTATTAAAGAACCTACCAATGTCGTTCGCGCGCGTATCTCATAAATGTGCGCGGCGACGGACGAGTCACAAGGATTATAATAATATATTATATACATAGGTACTAACCACTATAACCATTAACCACTATCATAGGTATACTATATAAGCGTATCTACTATAGGCTTAAAATTCTGGGGGCCGCAGCCCAATTTACAAAACTATTAACTTAAATTAATAACTCATATAGCCATATTTTAGCTTATATATCTAAGCCAATTTGCGATACTTTTTGGGGTGGGGGGAGAGGATAAATCTTAGTCAGATGGAGCTAACACCATTAGGCACTCCCCCTAGTTATGCTACTGCACCTAGTTAGGTATCAGTGCCGTGGCCAGAACATTCTTTTCTCTAGTTTTTCTAAACTTGAATACTTATCTTTTCGCATGTATTTACCTATCTGTACTTTCTATGACACCATTGTTCATAAAAAAAATGAAGGGGGATTTTTCCCCGATTTTCCTCCCCTTGGCTACGGCACTGATAGTTAGTTATGAAATTGTTGCAGTCCTTGGCCAAACATTGGTTGCTCTTTGATCTATCTATTTATTTGATGATGGGTTTTGCGAAAAGTTCTTAGGTACCTCTGAAATTAAAATTTCGCGTCCGTAAAAACCGTAAAAAACAAAAAGTGTCACAAAAGCCCTGTAATATTCAACAATTTCTTCGAAAACACGATAGCATAATATACCATTATATTATTATTAAACACGTGCACAGTGCAGTGCAGTCGTAGTATTTATATTTGCAGCGTGCCTATAGACGTACCTACTTCATTATTCATGCGGTTATAAAATGCAACAATTTTATTTCGCACGCAATATTAGAGTTGTTAACGTTAAGTTTATTACGGCTGTGGTCTAACGCGTTTCGTTTTCATTTGTTTACTTATGAAACTTTACCCACCACACGCATCGACTAAATTATTATCACGTGTCGTGGAAGGAATTAAAAATAACGAATTTTTCTTCAATAATGTAGTTTATCGAAATCTGAATTTTGGTATTTTTATATAATAGGTACTTAACAGCCATATTTGCAAATATTCGAGGAATGGGGTTCTCATTTAAACAACAGAGGTTCGTATCGCCACAAGACTCTCATTACGGATCAAGTATAGTACGAGAAATCAAATAATTAAACAATATGGTCTTTGAGTTGATTTAAAAATTCCAAAAATCTGAATTTAAATAAAACATGCGTTATTAATTTAAAAAAACGAAGGCGAGTATGGCTAAAATATGTGATCGGTGCACGACTATCACAATCACGCTGTATACAAAATCAATAATTGGTAATAATATTATTATACTCTATTAAAAATAAAAAATTGTGATAAGGAATTCATATAATAGTATTTTGGTTACCTATTCCTCGTCGGTTTTCTCAAAATATGTCAAACAAAAATATATACCGGCCGGTCGACGGTAATTACATTCTTCATTTTTTTTCATTTTTTTTTTTATCTCTCCAACGGCTATTATCGGGGGCGTTGATGTACCAGCTACGTTAACGCACGCGGTGTTCTGAGATCTCGAATCTATAGAGGTTTTTATAATACACGACACGATAATATGGTGTAAGGTGTGGACCGTTCAACTAACAGGCTCATAAAAATAACAGCTATAGATACGTTGGTAATATCGCAGCAGTTTTGTTACGGCGCTAGGGCATAAAAAATAACTGTCGCATCGTCCTGCGTAGAATCGTAACCGTCTGGCGTTAACGGACTCGGCGCGTTACACGCAGCGCAGACGAAAACTTTCAGAATATTATAAAACTTTAATGGCCACCGCATTCATAGATAAAGTTTATTTTTGTTTTTATTTTTATTTTATTTTTTTTTTTACGATTGCTAGTAAATTCGATTTTCGTAATGCTCGCTAATAGAAACTGATTCGTTTGCGATTTGATGAACTTTTATGGAAACGGTCGGCGGTGGTGACGAAATACGAAAACGGCATTTTTATTACCCCCGGGACATTAGCACTTGAATGGCTCGGGTTTGTTTTCAATGCTTTTAATGTTGCACACACTCACTGCACCAGAGCGAGAACCGTACACGCGAGTTATACACAATTTATTCGTATATAATATTATCTCGATCGTGACGTATAACTTGCCACATTTGACACTTGAATGTAATAAACGCACTGCATAATATAATATATATATAATATTATATATGTCATACCTATGTATATCGGTTGTCGCTGTGTTGCGGCGAATATTTCTGAAAAGCACTACCTACACACAGCCGCAATGCACGTGTATACCATAATGTAAACTAATTCGATGAAGTAACAAAGCGCAAATTCATAATATTTCCATCGCTCGGAACCGACACAAAAAAATTTTCAAACTTTAACACTCGACGCGCGACGCGTGTTATATAGAGGTATACCTACCTATATATATATATATACCTACGTGTTATTATGTGTGCGGCGGCGATATTTACATACCACTCTGGTTAACGTTAATGACGCCAGCGTTGTTTTGACATATTTTTACCGAGTCACGTCCGTAGAATTTATTTTATTTTTTTTAATTTAATTGGTTCGTGTGTTCAACGCGTAACTTTCGCCATTGCACAGGTACTACAACTCGCGTCGTCCTAAGCTTACTATTTATTATTCATTATATTTTATAATCGGCTGGTGAGTTGGTGCAGCGTCTGAATAATATATGGGTAGGTAATATAGTAGGGCATTGGTGGTAAGATATTTCCGCCCCAGCACGCATTTGGTTCTGTCATCGATATGATAAGGTATCGATAGTGTTATCAAATCAGTCGCGCCCAAAACGACAGATCCGGTTTCCGTACAGATAATCTTTCAGGTCCGATGAATTTCCAGTACTATTCTAACTTCATTGATGCATTTTCTTATAGCCCGATTGGACGTGATCACCAAAATATGGATACTGGATGTAGGCATACAGAAGTTAAGGTAAAGGTAATGTGCGAAAGCTCCACCAAACGACTTTCCGCTCTCTACCACTTCTGCCTTCAATCACATTTTACTACTTTAGTTGATTAATTATGTTATGTATATTACCGTCCTCCCACCAATTGTTTCCGCTACCGTCAGCCCGTCGGATTCCGTCCTCACACTATTTCGTTTCTGCTGTCTATGGTACCGTTGCCGATTATTATTATATTGAACGGCGTGCTTTTCTACCCAAATATGGTGCAGCGGCAGCTTAAGTTTTCCCCGGTGAAATAAACGGAAAGAACTTTGATGAAAACGACGATCAGACATCGACGGGCATCTGATCCTTTTTGACATCATTATGCACATATTATGTGAACTATTATTATTATGTATTTGGCTGATATAACGTTCATTTATCTTTAATTATTTTAGATAATATAACTGTGTACATCATTCATAATACTGACCTGTACTGCCCAGAGGAGCCTTTCATCATATTATAATAGATATTATCATTGTTTCGTCGTCTGACTATTCTGTATTGTTGTTGTCACCGGTTCTATTCTCCAAGTCCGAGTTATACGCCCGTTTAGCTTTATTGGCATCAAATTATTATATGCATATAATTGGCTGAATATTATATCATGAGTTTTTATTATTATAATTACGTCAGTAGTATACATTTTTATGTTCACAGCCAGCTTTTCTACCGTAAAAAAAGTAGAAGGACTCAATATCAAGTTACGAATACTTTTTTTTATAGTACAATTCTTGAAACTATTATAATATACATATTATATAATAAGGTGAAATTATTTTTAGTAAAATATAAATTCGAATTATTGTACAGATAAGGTATCCAGTTTAAAAATACTTTAAAGTTTGTTAAATTACAATAGTCAAATATACTACAATTTTTCGTTAGTAAATTGTTGAGTCCTTTTTGTAATCTAACCATGATAAATCGTGGTTTTTCTAATTTTGAAGCAGTTATCAAATTCCATGAAACTTTGTAAGTGGTTCCGAGTTCAGAATATTCAAAAGTTTCTACTATTTTCTTTTTCTATAAGTTTCAATAATTTTAACCTTTCTTCATCACCAACAGTGATATGTGGAACCATCGAGGCTATTTTATTAAAAACGACTTTACCTTCAAAAGCATTTACAACACTTTTAAGTTTTAAAGCATTTAAAACGCTATGACTTTAAGTTAATATTAATTCTAATCTAGAATTCACTAATATTCTTCTTTTATAGTCTTCAAAAAAACCTAACCAATATTTCAATTATTATTATTATGATTACTAATATACGTCTGTCGATTCCTCATATCTGTGCCCAGACACATTATATTATAAACACAATAAAACCACGGCGCTCCGACCCCTTCTGGTCTCGGCTCATGATTGGCGACCTTATTGGTTCGGCCTAATCGTAGAATTGTCCCACTATTTATAGAAAGTATATATTTTTAAAGAATGTCAACATAATATTGTTAATTCACATTAATATTAACGAGCACGAATATATTATGATTAATGATAACTTTTGAAACAATAATATTTAACTAACAACAACAACAACATTTATTTTTTAAACACACTGGCTCGTTCCTAATTCATATAAAGTATTCCTCAGTGTGATAGGCTATCAAATATTTTTAACTTGACAATATTTTTGAAGTCCAAAATAGACAATGTTTATACAATATTATTTTAAATGGAACATTAAAAACCACTTTGACTTTTTTAAACATTGAAAACCATACTAAATGTAGTATTTATTGATGATATGACAAATATTGGCAAATTAGTTTAAAGAAAAAAAATACAAAACAGAATTAACACTTTAACAGTGTCGCATACATCACATGCGTAAGGTTTCTTCTCCATGCTGGTCTTCTGTTGTGTCGTCTGTTGCTCTTAACTAATAATTTATTTAATGCGTCTTTGTTCTTTATACAATTATTTAGTTACTATGTTTTTTTGTTTAAAATATATTGAGATTACCTGGTTTTTAAGCCAGTACTTGTTTCATTACTTTTTAAACTTTAAATAGAGCATATTATATTGAGTACAACACAAATATTTTATAAAATCACTTATTAATTTTAAATTTTAAAATAATAATATATTACCCTGAAATGAATTCCGAATTCCAAAAGCATTAATTATTTCTTGAGAATCAATTTTGTTACACCAATAATACTCCTATCCCTTCGCAAATTAACCCATATACAAAAAAAAAAAAAAATGTACCGTCGATATCTGACGTTATGACAGTATTAACAAAATTAAACGAGAGATTAAACAGGCTTGAAAATAGTATGAAGTAATGATAATACCTATCTGGATTTATGGCATTCAACTTTGAGTTGTGCGAATAAGCCTAACATCGATGTAATATAACTCTATCAAAATATCGCCCTTCTATTACCATCATTGCAGCTTACAGGTTTAAAAGAATTAACGCAATTCACCATGATATGATGCTCCCTACAATATTATACGAAATCCAAAGGTTTGCTCGCAAACCAGGAACGAGGCTAGTTCACCATGTCAATCCATTGACTATCCAAATATTAGATAACTTTAAGGACATTAGACGTCTTAACTTACTTAGTTTGAGATTTTAGGTTAAGGCAGAAGCTACTTCATTGGAAGTGAATCTATTAATTTTTAAAAATATATATAATTTATATTTAGTAGGTATGTAAAATATATATAATTGTTAAGCATATTTATAAAGACCTATTGGTCGTATAAATAATTAAGCCCCGCGGCATTAAAAAAAAAAAAAAAAATGTCAAACAAACTATAAGTAGCACCTCTTTTCTCAACAGTTTTGCACTGATTATTTGTCAAAATATTGGTCCTAACACGCGTTCGGCATAAAACTATATTTTTATATAGAAATCGGGAAACGATCGGGAACACATTTCAACGCACGTTGGAGTACATATTTTTTCAGACGTCACCAAAGTTTAAACAATATTGGGTACTTACATAATATATTTTCAAAATAATACCGGTTTTAGATAAGAATACGTTTAAGTACACTTTTTCCAAAAACTTCAGTAAAATTCACATTCATGATTCGTACTGTTTAGTTTAGAAAAACGAACTAAACTAAGTTAGGTACTGAGTGATTTTATGAATAAAGAAATCTATATCTACATTCATATATTAAAATAAATTTTTCCCAAACGTTCTCTGATTTTCCTAGGAAAATTAGAGACGCCACCGTGTTGAAATGTAATTATTACAATTCACTTGCTTCATGAATAATATATCTAAGAATAAGTTTTAAAAAAAATGACTATTAATTATTTTAAATTGGCACAAATTACAATTTGATTAGGTTGGTACAAGATTGTGCAGATTACATAGGTAATGGTATAACATAATACTGTAAATAGTTATTTGTGGTGCAAAATAATACTTTAAAAGGGGCGCAAATTTTTTTTTTGTTTTCAAACGTACATAGACATGACCCTTAATATTATTAAAATGAATTAAATCTCTGTTCTAATTTCTATTGTATCTATGCTATAATATCAATATAATATTATGCTCGTATGATTGTGTAGCTGTGTAGATTCCATAGTTAGTACCGTTTCAAGGCATTATTTCGTAAAATTATGAAAAATGGACTCATTTCCCTAATATTCAGGAGGCCCACCGGGATAATTCTTTTTTTCCTGTATTCCTATACATTTTTGGGGCATAGGCGCTAGGTTTTTTCCGCCCCAGCATGCCTTTAGTTCCATCGTCCATATAACTATCGGTAGTTTTATCAATATAGCAATTAATTTGATTTTATAATATTTATATATATTACACGTCTCTTATAAGAAATATATATTTATAAAGAATGTCAACATATTATTGCTTACCCACATTAACGAGAACGAATTTAAATTTTCTTTGCTCGGATCACAAAAAATTGTTCAAACTTTAACACTCAACGCAACGTGTTATATAGCCAATATAGGTACTTAGCTACGTTTATATATTACTATATATATATATATATGTATAATTATACGTCTTGTATTATGTACGGCAGCGATATTTATATACCACTCTGGTTCAAGTTAATGACGTGAATGCTGGTCCGTAGACTTTTTTTAATTAAATTGGTTCTTGTATTCAGCGTATAACTTCCGCCATTATATACTACTCGCGTCTTCCTAAACTTATTATAATATAATAAGAAGGGAAATTTCAGCGTCTGGAAAAGAAAAGCCCGGAAAAGGTCATGTGTAGGTAGGTCATTTCCGCCACAGCGTTCGTATTTTTTTTGGTTTTTTTGACCTAGTTATGTTGTCCCTAACAATCGATATAGTTATCAATACAACAGTTAATTAGCTTAAACATAAATAATATTATGTATTGTAATATACTAGTATAGGAAAATGTTTTCATGAATGTCAAAATACTAAATACGATTGATTACAGTTAACAAACAGAGTAATAATTTTTATTACTAATATTTCACAAACGGCACACAGAAACAATTATAATAAAATAAATACCTGAAAAAAAAGGTTTAAAAATTTCTTTTTAGTAATTGCATACATAGTACATGCTTTATCATAGTTACAAAGTTATAGTTATAAATACGTTTATAATTTTATATGTGGCCTAATTTTGAATAAAAAAATATAAAAATATGTGATTATAATAATATTTTGGCTGATGACCTATTTTTTTTTTTTTTTGGCAATGCAAAAATGTGGCTCGCAGGATTGTAATGTATCTCAAAAGTGGCCCTCAAGATCATTTGGGTTGGCTATCCCTGGTCTAAAAGTTGTTTCCTGTACCTACATTAAAACTATAAGTAGTGGTTTCAAACATATGTAAATTAGTACAAATAATTTGGATTAATTTGCAATATGATCATGTTCAAAAAAAAAATAATAAACTTATATTACAATATGACATTATGACTATGAAAGAAATGCATTTTTTTAGATTTTAGCCAATGAACCAAATTTACTGGATGAATATAATGACATTTCTGAATAAATTAACAATATAATTAAGGTTATCAAATGTCCCAATTTTTATCCCGTTATATTTTGCAAAATAATGTCCACGTGAAAATTTCAATAATAATATTATTAGGATTTAAACTTATATTGTCGTGAATAAAATTAGAAAAACGTAGGTATAATTTAATATTTAAAAAAAAAACGGATAAGTGCAGCGTGGAGGAGTAGGTCAGTGGTGAAGAAAGTTTGTCAGTCGTCCATTCGGTCCTCGGACAGGATAGTGTATTATTATTACAACTATTACAGTATTCGATTTGATTGCAATGATTGCGTTAAATAAAAACAATTCTGAGCAGAGGAAAGAAAATTTATGAATCATAAATATTATGTATTAATAAATAACCATAGATTGTAAAATATAATATTCTTAATGGTAACTAAAAAATTATTAAATTGATTTGTTGCTATGATGATAAACAAAGCGATAAAAAAAAAATTTGGTGGTTTTCCTATAACGTTATAAAACTATTCAGAAAATCAAAAATTGACTACCCTAAAGTGCTATCTTGATCAAATTTGATAAAAGATAAGATACTATAATATGTTGAAATCGTTTTTGACTCGTTCGAATAAGGTGTTCCTTGGTGGATATGAGCTACCAAATAATTTTGAAGTCGATAATAGACATTGTTTAAATTCAATATTTTAAATGGAAAATTAAAAACGACTTTGATTTTTTATAAAACATTGAAAATACTACTACCATACTAAATGTAATATTTATTTATGATATGACAAATTAGCAAATTAGTTTTAAGAAAAAAGTAAAAACAGAATTAACACTTTAACAGTGCTACCATAATAATAATATGTAAACATGGTTTATCATATTTAAATGTGTCCCTTGGACCTTTGATCAATCAAAAAATGTTTCGTATGTGTCCGCTTGTGAACCGTCAAATTGCCACTTACAGTGAAAGACTTATCGCATACTACGCATGCGTACGGTTTTTCGCCATTGTGCGTTCGTCGATGTGCCGACAAATTGCTACTTACAGAGAACGACTTGTTGCATACATCACATGAGTACGGTTTTTCACCAGTGTGCGTTCGTCGATGTGATGTCAAATGGCCACTTTGAGAGAAAGACATTTCGCATACGTCGCATGCGTACGGTTTTTCACCAGTGTGTACGCGTCGATGTGCCGTCAAAGAGCCACTTTCAGAGAAAGCTTTGTCGCATACATCACAAGCGTATGGTTTTTCACCAGTGTGCGTGCGTCGATGTGCCGTCAAATTGCTACTTACAGAGAACGACTTGTCGCATACATCACATGCGTAAGGTTTCTTCTCCATGCTGGTCCTCTGTTGTGTCGTCTGTTGGTCTTAGTTAATAATTTATTTAATACGTATTTGTTTTTCATACAATTATTTGGTTACTATTCTTTTCTGTTTATAATATATTGACTTTACCAGATTTTTAAGCCAGTACTTGTTGTATTATTTTCTAACGTTGAATAGAGCATATTATGTTGAGTACAAGTGTACAACACAGACATTATAATATAATTTTTATTATTATTATATATTATATAATCACTAATTAATTTTAGATTTTAAAATAATATTATATTAACCTGAAATGAACTCTTGGTTCTAAATATATTAATTATTTCTTGAGAATCAATTTTGCAACACCAATAACACTCTTCGTCTTTCGCAGCCGCTAGTCGTAACCACCACGTGGCGGTAATTGGAGGTGCGTGACTCTGGCACCTCCAAGTTTAAAATTTGACTCTAAAACCACGTGAGTAATTGTAATACAATTTGAATAAATTTGTAACCACCGTTCCAAAATCTGTACATCCTGTATTGATTTTACAATGAAGCTTGTTTTTCTATTTTTTTATTTTTATTTGTGTCTTTCATCTCCTCTTAGGACAGTAAAAATGCTTAGATATTCTTCAATAGCATCTTTTCTGAATGGAAAATGAATCTGTTTGGTACTTTGAAAGATCAAAAGAAAAAAATGTCCAGTATTTTCAAAAGCACCAGGAAAAACCAAATAAAAATTAAGGAAAAACGATAATTTTTACGCAAAATCTGGTTTTTTTCACACATTTTTTCAGACGTCACCAAAAATGAATACAATGTTTGGGTTCTTACATCATATTTTTAAAATAATGCTGCATTTGGATACGAATACTTGGGAGTATACTTTTTTCAAAAACTTTAGTAAGATTCACATTCATGATTCGTACCGTTCTGTTTAGAAAAACGAATTAAACTAATATACTTAGTGATTGAATGAATAAATAAATCTATAGGTACATTCATATATTAATATTATGTTTTCCCAAAATTTCTCTGATTTTCCAAGGAAAATTTGACACGCCATCGTGTTAAAATGTAATTTATTATTAAAATTCACTCGATTCATGAATAAAATATCTATGAATAAGTTTTCAAGAAATCACTATTAATTATTTTAAATTGGCACAAATTACAATTTGTTTAGGTTGGTACAATATAATAAGTACATTGGTTCACCCCCTAATATCATTAAACTGAATTAAATCTCTTTTCTGATTTCTATTATATCTAATATAATATTATGCTCATATGATTGTGTTGCCGTGTAGGTTTCATAGTTAGTACCATAAAGCCATTATTTTGTCAAATGATGATAAAGGGCTTCATTTCTCAAATACGCAGGAGTTATAAGAAATTATACATACATAACAATACGTTTCAAATAATACTATATTTTCAATGCCGTAGGTATATTGACCAGATCGTAAATCAGGTATAAGGGGTATACACACTTCATACTTATAATATCTGCGCTGTTTCTTAATATTTTAGATTTAAATTAGTCTCATGTGATAGTACCTTAAATAAGTACTAAAAAAAATGAGTTTATCATATAATAAACAATACAAAAATTTTATTTTTTGAATAAATGAAAGAAATAGGTATTGTTTAAAAGTTATTTCCTGTACCTACATTAAAAGTATAAGAATTGGTTGCAAATATATGTAAATTATTACAAATAGTTTGGATTTGGTTAGAAAAATACATTTTGGTGGTTTTCCCATGACGTTATAAAAAATTGAAAAATGACTATTCTTAAGTGCAATCTTGATCCAATTTGCTAAAAGATAAGATACGAGTACTATAATATGTTGAAATCAT
>NC_042493.1:63728177-63769426 GCF_005508785.2 Acyrthosiphon pisum
ACGCAAAATCGGGTTTTTTTCACACATTTTTTCAGACATCACCAAAAATGAATACAATGTTTGGGTACTTACATCATATTTTTAAAATAATGCTACTTTTGGATACGAATACGTTTAAGTATACTTTTTTAAAAAACTTTAGTAAAATTCACATCCATGATTCGTACCGTTCTGTTTAGAAAAACGATTTAAACTAAGATACTTAGTGATTGAATGAATAAATAAATCTACAGGTACATTCATATATTAATATTATGTGTTCATAAACGTTCTCTGATTTTCCAAGGATAATTTGACAAGCCATCGTGTTAAAATTTAATTATTAAAATTCACTCGATTCATGAATAAAATATCTATGAATAAGTTTTCAAAAAATCACTTTTAATTATTTTAAATTGGCACAAATTTAAATTTGTTCAGGTTGGTACAAAATAAAAAGTTCATTGGTTCGCCCCCCTAATTTTATTAAACTGAATTAAATCTCTTTTTTAATTTCTATTGTATTTATAGTATCAATATAATATTATGCTCATATGATTGTGTTGCCGTGTAGGTTTCATAATTGGTACCATAAAGCCATTATTTTGTCAAATTATCATAAAGGGCTTCATTTCTCAAAGACGCAGGAGTTATAAGAGATTATACATACATAACAATACGTTTCAAATAATACTATATTTTCAATACCGTAGTTATATTGTCCAGATCGTAAATCAGGTATGAGGGGGTATACATCCTTAATACTTATAATATCTGCGCTGTTTTTTAATATTTTAGATTTAAAATAGTCTCATGTGATAGTACTTAAAATAAATAGGTACTAATAAAATCATATAATAAACAATACAACAATTTTATTTTTAGAATAAATAAAAGAAATAGGTAATGTTTAAAAGTTGTTTCCTGTACCTACATTAAAAGTATAAGAAGTGGTTTCAAATATATGTAAATTATTACAAATGGTTTGGATTTAGTTAGAAAAATACATTTTGGTGGTTTTCCCATGGCGTTATAAAAATTGAAAAATGACTACTCTTAAGTACAATCTTGACCCAATTTGCTAAAAGATAAGATACTATAATATGTGGAAATTGTAGCAATCTATCTGGTAGAAAATTTGTTTACAGGATAAAAAAAAATAAACACCATTGGAAAACCACTAGCTTCCTTGTTCCAATCATGATTCTGCAGAATCTAAAATATGTATTCTAAATTACAAAACTGTGGCTACTCGTTTGTGAAATCAGTAAATTAGGTCTAAAATAACTAACAATCTGCTTTATTTATACAATATTATTATAAAAGTATAATATTATATAAGTTCCTAGGTACTAAATTAATTTGCAGTAAATAAAGAAAGAGTTATATTATGTTATACGACTTTTAATTTAAACGGTTCAGAAAATGCGAGGTCCTGAAGTGGACTGAATAACAATTAACTAATATGAATAAGGAAATGTCAATATCAATAATACTTTTAAACAATTACACGTAAAAATAAACCATTTTAAATAAATAAACGGTTAAAAACGAAAACTATATTAAACAGAAATGAAACAAATAAATCATTTGTCTTTAAAACACAAAATATGTATAATACTTTGGGCTGTTTATTATGGGAGACATAAATTGTTTGCAGGCACGGGGTACATAATTATGCGACTATTTGGATGGCTTTATTACATTAAATTTCAACGGATAATGCTAATACTATTCACATAGCCACATTACTGATACAAACATAGTTTAGTATTACATTTCTAATCTAACAATTTAAAGGTATTTAATATTTATCTATATGTAATGAATTGAATTAATTACTGTCTTAAGTCGTCGTTGACACTACAAATTAATAGATCTAAATATTCTTAATTATCAATTGTAAGCATAAACAAAATTACGTTTGTTGATGATTTGGCTTAAGAGTAATATTTATAATTGTTATTATCAAAATAGCTGTGTGCACGTATTAAAATTGTAATCTATGTAGTGATTTATGTATACCTACCTAAGTTGTATGAAATTAATAAAAAAAAAAAAAACATTCGCCATTTTAACAAAATCAAAGATATATTATGGACATACGCTGTTGAATGCGATTCAAATACATTATAAAATGTTGGAAATATATTGAAAACATTTCTTTCTTTTAGAATAATATTTAGGTAATAATATACTGAGAAGTGAGAATGATAATTTGAAAAAAAAAAACCATATCAATTTGTATTGTATCAATAATATAAAGACGGAATTCTATGACCACCCGTGTAAACTTATTTAGCGAAGTTATAACTATACCGATCTTGTAACAAACGTCACAAAGCACAATATTGTTTCGATTGCAAGTTGCAACTATAATATTTTACTCTCAAACGAACGAAATGTATTGTGAAAATAGTTCACTGCAATGATGAAGTACATTTAAACCCGAATTTTCGTGGGTGTAATTAATGAAATTTCCATCCTCCGGTTTCTGTTATCTGCTGCAGCGTAGGACGAGCGCATCGGCTGCAGCTGTAATATTATTGTTATCTCTGAGAAACGCTTTTGTAACAATATATCATGCAGGACCGCGTTTCTAGTGAAATCACTACCAGATTTGATGTTTTGATGCGCGAACCCCGTAATAATGTGATATTCAAATCCCGTAGTTGGACCAACGTTCAAAAGTTTTTATCTTTTGAAGCCCCGAGTAAATAAAATTACACGTGTATCATATCATTTTAGAGGGTAGTTATAATAATATATTCGTCTGAGTGAGCTTAAAAGTAAACCGTAAATGCAGGCGATGCGTGCACCTTTTACCACGGTTTTTTTTATAATGGTTTTGGACGTTTCATCGCTTTACATTCAAACTGTATTGTTTGAAAATATTATATCGCCGTTTTTTGTCACGTGAATATCTTTGATACTTAGTTGAAAACATATCAGAAATTTAATTCGTCATGTAATGAGTGTATGGCGAGTAGAAGTCAGTGGGTCAGTGGAGTAGACAGTCATTTTCATTTGCGGGGGGGGGGATATAATATATTCATTATTTCTAAGATAAATCGCACAGTAGCCCTCCTCACTAATATAAAAAGGTCATATCCACCCCCCGTGAATACACCCATCTTACTAGGAAAATGTATGGATCTATTTCAAGTCTTTCCAAGATATAATCGATAAGAAACTTCTGCGGTTCCATCGAAGACCACGTGGATGGTCAGAAAATTCGTCAAAACGCATGTTATGTAACAATATATATCATGAAGGACCGTGTTTCTAGTGAAATCACTACCAGCAGATAGTTTGTTGCTCGAAGACCGTAATAATGTAATATTCAAATACCGTAGTTGGACAAACGTTCAATTTTTTTTCATCTTTTGAAGCCGAGTAAATAAAATCACACGTGTATCATCATTGTAGAAGGTTGTTATAATATATTCGTCTGAGTGGGTTTAAAAGTAAAACGTAAATGGCGATGCCTGTTGCAAAGTGCGCGCCTTTTACCACGGCTTTTTCATAATGGTTTTGGACGATTTATTGCTCTATATTAAAAAAACAATATTATATCGCCGTTTTCCGACTCGTGTATCTGTGATTTCGTGGTTGAAAACATACCTATCTAAAATTGAATTCACGATATATCAAGTTTTTTTTCGTAAGGCAATTGATAAGCTGCACGCTGTGGTCTGGTTGAAAAGTTCACCGAAACGCTTATAATGTTATGTACTTAAATAATATCTCGTTAGCTGAGGTCTGAAATCATTGCATTACATTTGCATATAAAATATTATACTTGCTTAATATCATTATCTCATTCAGACGTTTTAAACAATGACCCATCGCATTTCGCGGTGGATTGGGTTAAATATAGGTACCATAATTAAAACTATACGCGTGCTACAACCGGGCACTTAAAACTAAGACATCGGCAATAATTTATTTGAAACAGTAATTTCAAAAGGACCGCAAAGTTTAAGTTTTCAGGAGTGGAAAAATACTGTTTTAAAACCGCAGTACTGAAAATAGATTAAAAATAATCGCGGTTTAAATAAACCTCATAATATAACAACTAAAACAGGCCAGACCAGCCATTATTATATTTGGAGGATAAATAATACGAAATATAAATGTTGACTATTCCAGGAATATTATAAAAAAACAGAAAAATATATGAATAAAGTATATTAAAAAATATTCATTTTTTGATTTGACTTTGACATAATATATAACTATTCAATATTAAATTGTTTATAGATAAAAAAAGTAAACCATTAAAAAAAAAACACAAATTAATATTTTTTAGCATGACCTATTTTTATAAAAAAAATGTATTAACTATTTAAAAACTACTAAATAGTCAGAAAATTGTTTTCCAAATGCATTTACTCATTATTACTAATGTCTTCTTCTGGCTTTCTTCTAGGGGTTCAGAAGTAGGACTGATGAAAACGATATTTTTTTGAATGATTATTTAATTTCGACTGTGGAAACGTGTTTTGACGATGCGAATAATATAATATTTAAGGAGATAATATTATTAAAAATCAAATATTTAATAATGTTGTCATAATAGTATATCGTCTGTGGCTCTAATATCGGCGACTACATTATTATGAATTCTAACGATGAACGAATTTCGATCACTTGACGCGGAGACAATAATAATGTAATAATTAGAGCCTTTTCAAAACGGCCGTTTCAATTATTAACAAAACAACTTTGGCCGAAATTAGAAAATGTGCAGCAGCGGTGCTTCGACAAATGCCGGTGCTGCTGCAGGTCGGCTATGGCAAAATCCGGATACAAACAGACATAATACAGTCGTTTTGATTACCCTACGTGGCAATTAGTGTATAATATAATTATAATAACGCGTTAATCGCCATTTTTATCTATATTCGGGACGCGATTATAGTGTGCAGCTGTTATAGTTAACATTATCCCCCGTCGTTGTTTTTACAAAGCTCGCTCGCTGTATCGCGAATTTAATGACATCGTTTCTGTTTACACGTTAAACATAATAATATTATTATATTATGGCCACCGAGCGGATACATTTTTTCCCCTCGTAACGAATCGCTCTCCTCGCGATGTACGTACGGTGTAGTATACGCGTTCATGTTATTTTATATTTTTCAAAATTTGCTTTACACTCGCGGCGGGTTACGAATACACATTAAAATAATGTTATTGTTGTATGTATTTCGGTTTCGGTTTTTTTTAACGAGACGACAATAATTGCTGCGTGTGTGTGTACCTGCCTATGGTCTGTGCAGGACAAAAACTAATTTCGTTTCTTAACCATTTTGTACTGCAATTACTATTGTACAGCATTTAATCGCGGGTACATGCGCACAGGTACTGACAGCGGCTGTTGTTGGCCTGTACAGTTGCTGGCGAAAACAGTCAACAGTTTGAAATTAATTTAAAATCAATAATCGTATTATTTTATTTTTTATCCAATTATAGATTCGGACAACCGAAGACCAAATCCCATAATATTCTACGAGACGTTTTTTTTGATATACGACAAGAGTGGTTTCGTTATAATTGGTTTAGAAAAAAGGTTTTTTCCCATTTCGTCCAAACACGGTGTGGTGCTCCGTACAACAGTCAACAACTATAATTCTAACCCACCGAAGACTTGAATGTCTGCGAGCAGTCCGTAAAATAGTAAATATGACAAAACAAGACATTTATTTATTTAGAAATATACCTATTATTGCCGTTATGGACGATTCTGTGTAAATTGCATCTTCTTCATTTGTTATAAAGATGGGTACCGCGTTTAGACCTCCGTTTTCCACCACCGTTATATAATAATAATATAAACTTGCCCTATATTTTATGATTACGTTCGGAGCAAACAGACCATTCGAGAAGTCTAATAATAATAATTAAGATTGTATAACAGCAATGTATAGTTTTAAAATTGCAATTTAGGTTTTCAATGGTCTCATCAACTCGTATCAGAGAAATGATAATAATGTTAGGTAGCTATATACACGAAGTAAAAATACAATTCAGACCGTTCATTATTCGGAATAACGTAGCAGCAAATGGGATAGCCGGCGACGGTTGGTTTCCATTCAAATAATTGAATATTCACATCACGCTGATTTCAAATTAGTATAACAGAAATTAATGCGCTACATAAACTTTTAAGTTAAAATATATAAGATTTTTTTTTAATTTGTAATTTAACTGATCACTTACGGTCGTCAACTCGTTTAATTAAAATAGCACTAGCCGGAAAAATAGATTACAATTTCACTTCTAATTAATTTAATTACAAATATTTTTAAAACACTTAATTAGATCTATAACATTTAGACATTTGGTGGCTAATGTTATTTCTATATATTTAAAATTTTTTTGTATTTCATGTAAACAACAAGGTAGGTACTAATATTATATTTAATTTTATGATATAATTACCACGCATGCATTTAGATGATTGAACATAAGATACATACTATATGGAGGTGCTTTATAAGCATGTACAAATCCAAATAGACATGTACAACATAGAGTGTTTAGGAGTTTGAATTTATTAATATTTTAAGCCTAAATAAATCGTGAATATAATTTTTGTCATCAAATATTATGTAATACATTTTTGGGAACCAATGTTTAAAATTATTATATTTATAATCAACGTGCTACGTGTATACGAGTCTCAGTATACGAGATTATTTAGTTTACTTTGAGATACTTGTATACACCATAATAAGTATTCCCCTTATTAAAGGATTTAAAAAAATATATATATAATGAAAATGTCGTTCTTTTGATGAACTTTAACTACAATATACATGCTATGTCCAATCCAATTACTTTATAGGTATACATGCACAAAATATATATCCACGCACTTTTGCTTCTTATATTATGACGTGTGTTCAGAAAAATATAAAAATAAAAAACTTCATAGGGAACCTACATTATCATCTTAAACCAAATAACTCACTCGTAATGTTCAGAACTTTGATGTGATATAAAAATGAATTCCGTTGCTTTATTATAAATACTCGTAGAATGCGAATTTAAATCGTGTAATTTAAGCTACCAAATAATTAATTTTCAAAGTATATGAATTATATACCTACGCAATAATGATATGCATACATATTACACAACCATATGGCGATTGGTGAGTTTGTTTAACAATCCCAAGTTAAATACCGCATACAAGTTTAAAATATATAATATGTATGTAAATGTCTTAACGAAAATACAACAAAATTCAAAACGTAAGTCTTTGCAAGATTTTTTGTGTATAATTAGTGTGTTTTGGCACGGGAAAATCATAATATATTACCATATTATTAATTAATAGATTTCCATTGATTTTGTACAAACGTTAGAGTAGTAGGCACATACCAAGAATATAATGTTTTTTTTAGATACATTTTTATAAATGTATTTTACGAACGCGATGTTATATTTTGTTTTGGTTACACAAATAAGTGTTGCTCATGCAAAATATATCCATCCAAACACATAAATATAAAAAAGTTTTATGTGTAGAGTTATAAAATATAATAATATATTTGTATCAACATAAATCTTCATAAATATCTCAGAACTTTATTAAGCTATTAATAAAAGTTCTTGAATATGAGGATTACTTTCATTCAAAAAGGTATAATGATTTAAACGAATGTCTAGTGGAGTAGATGGCGTTACTTTTCGCTTATAGATTAGTTGTAGATTGTTTAATGGGTTATCGTTGTTCCGAAATAATTTTGAATTATTGTAAAATGTCCTTTGATCCTATAGTAGATATATACCTACTTCACAGTTTATCAGGTAGGTATACTACTGACACATAAAAAAAAGAAAAGAAATACAATTTATGAAATGAAAATTAATCTTACATAAAAGTGATTTCAATATTAGTTTTAGTATTATTAAAAATTCGAGAAGATATTATTTTAGCGAAAAACTCACCATTAGATTCTAAAATGAAGAAAAGTTTGATCATTTAATTCTCAGACAATTATTACCATTATCAATAGGTACCTACTTATTGTTTTTATTAAAAAACTTAAATTCAAAAATGTATGAAATCTATATCAACGCTTACGTGATCATTTATACACATTCAATTAGTTCGACACGTGATAATTCGATATACATTTTTCAAATTAATAAAAAAAAAAAAAAAAAAAAACAATAACAATAACAAGCGATTAAGGAATTACTGAACTGCATAAAGGCCACATACAAGAGAGCTGGGAGTGTTTTTAGCAGATAAAACAAGTAATTTTGGTTTGTGTAAATAATCGGAAACAAATTTTAAAACTAGTTTGGACCCATTGAAAAATACCAATAAATTACGAAATCTTATAGAAGCTCATCCACGCACGATGGTTTAAAAGAAAACTTGTTCGTGGAATGAAAAATGAAAAATTGTATAAAATATAATATTTTCATAAATTATAATATTCATTAAATTTATTACCTATACCTATTATAATAAGCATCAATACTTGGGTGATGTAAAATTATTGAATGATTTAGCGAATGCACTTTTAGGAAATTTTATGAAATGCAACTGACATAATATTCTTTCACAAAGATGTGAGTGTCAGTCATTGAAGCACATTATGAGTGATATCTACCAAATAGAATAATGAAGGTACAAACATAATCATACTATGCTCTATATTGTTCGTATTTTGTGAGAAACTCTTTTAACATATTATTTCTAAAAATACCAAGTGATGTGGTGGTCATAACAATAATATTATTGTGAACACGTTGGACGCAACAACTATAATGTGATGACAAAAACCCGTGTGTGACTGTATGAGCATATAGACAGTGCACCTTACTTGCCTTATCACCCCGTGAAATAGGTGTTAAAAAAGGAGATGACCACACACCGCAGGTGGGTTTCGTGGGTAAATTACTTATTTTACAGAAGCTGACCGTGTGCGTGTTTTTATTTTTTCAAAGGTCGATGAAATTTCCATTTTTTTACGCGTGAGAAGCATCTGATACACGAGTGATGAGTGTGTCGTTCTATGTCAACAAACCCCTTACACCTGTCAAAGCCGTTACGAGTAGATTTTTTTCAATCTACATACATTGTGGAATAATCGCACAGCACCTTACTTGTGGGAATATGGGAAAAAAAGATTAGGAATCTCTAGGTATACATCGTATAATATGTTAAACCACTGAACAAACTACCACTGTGGTTACTCACATAAAGTAGCACATTGCCTTATACATTTTGTTAACATAAATAAACACGATTTGTTTGACAGTAATAAACTATTTGTATAATAATATTTCTATTTAATGATAATTTTTAAAAACTAGTTATCATGCTGTATCCAACACGAGTCAAATAATTAATTTCAGTATATTTTTATTTATAATTTTAATACTTCCCCGACTTGGTCATATAAATTTAGTGATATTTTACAAAATACATTTGTTAGTATTAAGAATAAAATGTATCAATTTATATAACTATAGTAACCAATAAAATATAGTAAAACAATAATAATAATAATAATAATAAATTACAGTTATAATATTATATTATACTAGAAATAGAGTGATTGAAGATTTTCAAGAAGAAAAAATTGATACGTATCGGTATGGAATAGTTACGTACCGGCTCGTATCGAAGTCTGAGTCCAATACGGGTCCGATACGTATCGCTTGTATATTGCACATGTAACTTCTTGAACGCTCTTGAACTCAAATTTCTTCCTTGAAAGTCTTGATTATCACTGGTGTCTTTTGGATTCTGAGCTGAGTGAAGAATGTACCAACTGATTTTAAAACGATAAGTGTTTTATTATTTTTGAGGTTGATGATAATGTTTTTAGTAGAAAAAAAATCTTTACTTTAACTTTGGTGAAAGTTGCTGGTGGAAAAATGGACCTAGTATTGGGAGGAAAAAAATTAAAAATTTGCTCAGATTACTGATTTTACTGGTTTTTTCCGACACTACCGGAATGATTTACTAGGAATAGAAATACCTAATGGAAATACACAATGTTGTTCTTAATACAAGCTACATGTTTCTTATTTTGAATACCACATAAGCTGAGCGGTAAATATAAGTTTTAAACCTCAAATATTTAAGTATAATAATATAATAAGTGGACAATAAAATTATATTTTACGATTTGGTTGATAAATTAAAATGTGTGTATTTTTTAATTATTTTTATTTTTTGGTTTAAAATTTAATAAATATTATTTGTAGACAACTAATAATTTTTCTTAGCAATTATTTTTTAGGACCGTTCTAACAATGTCCGGTTAAAGTTAACCGACACTCAACCGACCGAATTCTGCCGGTAAAAAAATCTGTTATCAGTCGGTTAGCGTTAACCGAAACTGTACAGGACATTGTAAGAACAGCCCTAAATCTTTATAAAATTATTATATTAACTATGAATTATTAATAGTTACTATAGTATACTATTATAACTATTAATTATTTGTATTTGTATTATTATTGAGTTTAAATATTTTAAACATTTGTGATTACGCAAATACGATATTATTTATAATTAATATTTTAATTCTGATCAATATTTTGAATTGTGAAATATTTCTTTATAAAAACCTACCTACTAAATATTAATTGTATAACACGTTAATATTCTAATAATCTGCAGTTGTGATTTTGAGAACATAGACCAACATATTTTAACTTTTAAAATTATTGTAATTGTATAGGAAATAATATATTTGGTAAATATTTATTATTTATTGTGAATATTATTTTTTGTTTTACAATTTTAATAATTTATTTTATAAAGCAATATTTTGAGCCATAATTAAACGAATATTTTCAAACGACATTGATATTGCTTTCCACTTATCTATTTAATGTTTAGTTGTTTTCGCCTTCATTAAGTAGTTAATTGTTGGACATAAAAATATATTATTAGTATAACAGACAACATGGAGTGAATTGTATTCCAAAAACACCACAGGGTTCCGTCAATATACGTTTATTGTAATATGTAAATGGTATTGCATACTTCGTACTTATACGATACGTACTTAAATCTTTCACCAACATTACGAATATATTGAACCATTTTCGTTACTAAAAAAGTGAACTTTTTTCATGAACTTCACCTACGTAACACGTGGTGAGCGATAGTGTTTCACGATTTATTTGTTTTTGTGTTTTGGAAATATTTCTTCACAGTTTGCAGCTGTATTATTAAAATATGATAATCGACTCCAAATAATTTTTCACGCGACCGGAAAAGATAAATTGAGATAACTACAACAATACAATATGTGAATACGACGTTATAACTTGAGAGTTTATCACTTATTTACTTGCTCATTATTGGAGTATTTACCTGCAATCTACAAGAGACCATAGGTAACCCATTGATTTACGCTAATATTATATTTTACGTTTCAAGGCCAAAATACTAAATTAGGTGAAGTTTAAATTCATCTGCTTTTCATCCACTATCGCCGTAGTTTAATAATTGGCAAAACTTCCACAATTTTACGTACTTATTCGGTTTTTGCTTGGAAGTTGGATTAAAACACACCGATAAATATTTTGTGCACTGTATATACGGTGAACTTTGTGAACGATTTGAAAATAGGAGAAATGGAAACTCACTTATACCTTTTAATTGTAAGACTTCATTTGCTCAAAATTGGTTTGAAAATATATGATGAAATTGCGATGCAGGTTAGCTATCCTTCGCTTTCCGTTGTATATTATATATATACAAATATTGAAACCCTTCACTCTATATGGCTGATATTAGTATTGGTGGGTACGATGATTTTTCATATTATATATGAAATGCCATGTGAACTTTCGAATATAATTACGTATATCTACTACAAACATATCATACATCGAATCACAAACTCACTTAAATTGATAACATTTAATCACTGACAGAAATGATTGAAATATTATCAATTAGAATCTCTATCTATGATGTGAAATACATTCGGGTGGTATCCTAAATGTGAAAAACTCTTTTCAACATGACTTTATCGAATATATTACCCTCACTATGAACATAGTTTAATTTAATTTTAGTTATTTCATAATGTGTATGATATTATTTCGTTTAAATTTAAACAATATAGATATTCCACGTGTCTTCACTTTAAAAGTAGTGGGTCAAAGAGAAAACAGCGAGGTTTACGATGTCAGTGTAGGGTTAGGCGATTCCTGTGAACGTAATTTAACAGGAATTTCTTAGAAGACATTCCCTGGAATAATAGGGAATCCTCGGCAGTATCAAAATTTCGTGGTGAAAGAGATTAACGTATAAGTGAAAAATATAACAGGTAAGCTATAATTTTTAAAATAATATTTTTCATTATATATTGTATAATATTAATAAAAATAATCAATAATAATGACATTGTGGACACAAAGAACGGAAGACGTATCATGGATATTGTGATTATAATATGTAAACTAGCAAACTTGAGATATTATTATACGATTTTAAGTTAAAATGAGATTCGAGACGAAATCCGTATTTAATCATTGATAATAATTATTAAACTGTAGCAGTTTCTAGGTTTGTTCATGAGATTTGACGTACATCAACGTACTACTTTCACAGTGATTATACCAGAGAATATAAGACGTTATCATGTAGTTGTATAGTGGCACAGTGTTAGTGCCATAGAGCCATAGGGCAGGATTACTGCAGTGCCATCACCTTAGTTCAACGCTTGTTCAATGTTCAGGCACCATGGTTTTCAGGGTTCCATACGGTAAAACGGGACCCTATTACTAAGGCTCCTCTGTCCGTCCGTCTGTCACCAGGCTGTATCTCATAAACCATGAAAGTTAGAAAGTTGAAATTTTCACAGATTATGTATTTCTGTTGCCGCTATAACAACAAATATTAAAAATCCTAGAATATACAATATAAGCAGTGTTGCCGACATGTTTATAGCTGATGATGGTACGGAACCCTTTGTGCGCGAGTCCGACTCGCACTTGGCCGGTTTTTTTATATTAGGCAATATACACAGAATGCTAACTAACTTTTAACTGTGTATTTTTAAACAATAATTAAGGTATAATTTTATCTAATTATGATCATTCGAAATTTACAAAATTACAACTTAGTAGGTACCTATCTACTAATTGAATTATTTGGTGTTAACGTATAATTTTGGTTATTGCATTATTGGAAATCATTTGTATTAGTATGGTATTATCCACATCAGTTTTCTCCGTCATACGTTCAATAGTCATACAAATGCGTATTATAACTAATTGTACGTTCAAAATAATGTATTTTACTATTTTATGTTTGATAATAGGTCAATTCAAACCTATTATCATATTTTAAAGTTATATATTACCAGGGCCCAAATGGTCTTTTTTTGATATTTTAATTTTAAAGGCAGTTAATATACAAGAATTTTAAATGTATTTATAATTTAAAAATGCTCAAAATTGCTTCAAATATATATAATAATAAATAGATAAAAAAATTAAATTATAATAAATATATAAACCTATGGGGGCCTGCTGCTGGCCTAGATCATATATTTTTCTATGAATTTGATGATAGGTCATGCAACCAGCAGACTGACAATACTACGATAATATAATATTATTATTATATTATTATATGACAAATTTTACAGTTTTTCATGTCGATAAATAATCTATAGGTAATGGGTTAAATGAGTAATAACCTTATCTTAGAATTTATTTTATATTTCCTAATTATAAAAATTTACAAATAATTACAAACATTTAAAATATTTATTCTGCACTAAATTTGATAAGTTATCTATTACGTCTGAACTAGTCTATAATTTAAGGTAACGTAGTTTTTTTATTCACAATGGGCTCCAAGTTTTACTATTATAATGCCTTTCATAAAAATTAAATACGTACCAACAAATGTATGAGACTAACTCAGTTTGACAATAACCGATAAATCATATAATATTGAAACGATAAACATCATATACTTGATATACTGATTAACATTTATTTCGGAACTGGAAACGTTGAACTTTTATAATAAAAAATATAACATTTTTAAAAAAAAGAAAAACTCACATCCTGTATTTTCTAACACATTAATTAAATATGATGACTAACATATACATATTAATAATAAAACATATACACATTAGACGAGGGAAGATATCCAGTGATAAAAGAAGTGAAACTCGTCAGATCAGAATTTGTTTATTTAATCAACTAATTTATTAGATCATGATTGCGTTTTATTTATGGTGGTGAAGTTAGTGGTCAGGAAGAGTGCGTGATGAAATGTGATAGACTAAAGGGTCAAGATGGTTTTGAAGTTCTAAGTGAATTCTGTTGTAATGACTTTTGATTAGTTGATCAACTATCAACAGTTTCTATTTGGAAGTCTTTGTGTAGACTCATTGGATAGGTGAGTACCAGGAAAAATATTATTTGACTTAAAACCATAAAGTTCTTATTGTAAAGAGGTAGGAAACCTGTCAGATATAGATAATTCAATAAGGGTTTGCAGAGCCCTTTGAATTATATTTTTAACCATATCTATGTAGAGTTCCAGGAAAAATAGTTCAAATAATAAGTTTCAGTTGATATATTTAATTATATTCAATACACAATCATAATTATTAATACTAATCCTAAATATTATATAGTATTATTACTAAGTCTTATACATATTATAAATTATAATAGTTATCAGAACTTCCTTAGTGTGCGGTTTCTATTGGCCTTATTGTACTTGTCATATTGTGTTTCTTTAAAAATTATAACATTAGTATATGTTACGTGGATAATTATAATAATAATATTATTATGCCTAATAAGTATTATAATTTATTATCCATGTATGTTAATTTGTTATTTATCAAGAGAGTTTGAAAATGTCATGAAATTTATTTTCTTGAAAAAATTTTTTTATGAAATATTTCATTTTGATGAAAAAAAAATAAAATGTTTATTATATCTAAAAGTTAATAGTCGTCAACTTCTAAGTGAACATTTTTAAAAGTTGATTTATTGTATGAAACAAAGAAAATATCTAACATATTTACATATAATTTATAAGTTCAAAGTTGCTTAACAAATCTATAATACTTATAACAAATTAGGTATATGATCTAAGTATTAAATAATGAACCCAGAGCACCTTCACATCATTGAGCAACATACACACACATATTATAAGACTTTGTACTCTTTATAATCACTGAAAATACACTATTATTTTATCCATTGTTGGAATTGATTTCAACTTTGTTTCAAACCATTATATTTTGGATCGCTGACGGTCCGCATACAACAATATTTTAAAACTCATGTAAAAAATTTTTTTATTCTCAAAATAATGCCAGGAATATTTTTCAGCACTACATACAGTGTCGGATCCAGGGCTTAAGTTTGGGGGGGGGGGCATAGAGGGGGTAAAAGTACAAAAATTACATACCTTTGCTACAAAATTGGCTGAGCACAGTGTAAAACAAAGGAAAACTATGGCGATAGGGGTGAGGGAAAATGCCCCCTTTGCCCCCGCTGGATCCACCACTGACTCATAATATAGAATAGGTATCCAAATATGAAATAATAAATCAACAAAAGTAATATGTTTTTCTTTAGTTCTATAAGTGTGTAATCAATTTATTGTTTCTAATCATCTATAACCGAACACGTTTGAAAGAAGAAAAAATATTTTTCATAATTTCATTGAAATATTTCAAATTTAGAACCCTATTTATCAACCATGTTCTTTAGTTCTTTCACTGCTGTAACTGTCTCAACTGGGGTAAATATTATAGTATCTGGTTGTATTATAGCATTTTTGTGCGACAGTAACCAGAAAGATTCTACTCCATTGGCAGTACTCACCTGTGTTTGCCATCAGCCTTGCCAATGTCATCGAATTTGGCTGTCTAGGTAGTGATTGTCTCGTCATGCTGCTGTTGAAAAATATCTTAAATGACCCCAGCCGGTGTCTCCACTAAGGCTGATCAATAGGCCCCCAATACAAAGTCTAGGAGGCACGTATGCCATCCATCTTGTGAGGATAACGGCCTCAATTTTATAGCAAGCTAGCTTTAGGCCTAGGTCTCTGTCCTCCAACGTCTGTATTGCACGGGCCCAACTATCACAAGTCGTCTATGAAGCCAAAAGCTAAACTCCAGCTGGTACACCAATCATTAACAGATCATTATAGGTTCTGTTCCACAACATCTAGACGAAATCCAAGGCCTGCGAAACCTTGAAGTTTTGTGATTTCAGCTGTCGGTCTTCGCCGACCAAAAGTTACCTACCGGACAGCCATTACTGAAGAAAGTATACGAGGTATTCCAGGGTCATCAATGAGTGCGTTCTGAATGTCAAGAGTAACCACCACGTCTCTATTATGAGCTAATCTAGTAACGGGATAAAATGCTGCCTGGTCACCATACCAATTAAGGGTATGACTTATGATTATGAAATATTTCACATGACATTTTCACTTCGAAATATTTCAAACCTGAAACTAAAATATATGTTTCAATAAAATATTGAAACATATATTTTTTGTCACGCCTGCACCGAAAGTTTGGTTTTCGACCTCGGTTGAAGCGTTCGAAAGCAACCTTTTTCCGTCGGGCGGAAAAGAGGAAATCCCCAAAAGTGCCGGCGGAAAAGAGGAAATTTCCAAAAGTGCCGGGCGGAAAAGAAGAAATCCCCAAAAGTGCCGGCCGCCGGGCGCTTATCCCCTGCACAACCAGAAACTAAAATCTATACCTACCACGGTCCTTCCAAAACATAAACTTTTGGTTACATCTTACATTTATAGAATAACCTCCTTGCATGACACATTATTAACATTTAAACATATTTTGTAGAATAGTCTATAATTGTTGCATAGATCCCTGCATAAACTTTTCCATGAACGCAGGGGCGTGACAAAAAATAGTATGTGTGGCTCACTTCCCGCCCTTGCCACACAATATACTATTTTAGATTCTGAGTGGAACGATGAATGTATTGATAATAGAATGATGTGTTTTTTTTTTTTTTTTTAATTTTTTTTTTGTGTCTGTGTGCACGATAAGTAGTCGAAATAATGCTTCAATTTTCAACTTCAGTATCTTGTTCGATTGGAAAGTGAATATCGTTGGTGCATTGAGGAGGTCAAAATTTGAAATTCCCAGTAATTTTCAAAAGCGCCAAGAAAAACCAAAGAAAAATTAAGGAAAAACGGGAATTTTTACACAAAATCGATTTTTCAAAAAAATAAATTTGGTTTTTGGTGTAACTTTAAAAAAAATTACCGTAGATACATGAAATTTTGACTGAATGTTTATATTAGCATTTTAAATATTTTGACTTATTTTTAGCTCTTTACGGACATTGTCAGTTTTCATTTTTTTTTAGTTTTTTTTCTAAAAATATCAATACAATTTTATTTGTTGATTAAAAAAGCTTGAAAATTTAATAATAGGCTCCTAGTATATTGTTTCAAAAGCAGATATAAAATATTAAAAATCCTTAGTCACAGTTTTTTTTTTATAAGCATTTAAAGTTCAAAAATTGAGAAAATATGGAAAAATCACGAAAATTAGCAAATTATTTTGAGTTAAGAATTCGTAAAAATTTTTCTTTTTAAATCTAAGATTTAAAATGTAATACAAGATTCCTTATAAGATTATCTACCTTTATCAAACAAAAAATATCTATAAGAAAATCAAATTAAATTTTTATGATCGTTTGAAATTCATATTTTTAAAACATTTGATATTCACTCGATTTCTCATCTAACGATTTTCTTATATTATTGTAATTAAAAAACAAATGACTGTAGAAACTTGAAAATTTCACTGAATGTTTATATTAGCATTTTATATATACGATAAAATTTTTAAAATAATTTGACTCTTTTTGAGCTGTTTACGGATATTGTAAGTTTTCAATTTTTTTAGTTTTTTTTTTCTATAAATATCAATAAAGTTTTATCTGTTGGGCCAAAAAGTGTATAAATTTAATACAAAGCTCCTGGTATATTGTTAAAATATCAGTTGAAAAATATTAAAAATACATAGGCACAATTTTTTTTTATAAGCATTTAAAGATCAAATTTTGACAAAATTTATCAAATTTTAATTTGAAAAATTATTTTGTAGTTAAAAATGTATAAAATGTTCAATTTTTGTATCTAAGAATTGAAAATTTAAAACAAGATTCCATGTAAGTAATTAATACTGTTACCAAAAAATCTAAAAAATACATTTACGCAGTTTATTTTTATAGTTATTTTAAGTACAAATTTGGACGAAATTACATATTAAAAACCTAGGATAACTATTTTAGTTATTTTGTTGTGATTGAAACTTCTAAAGTATACTATTATATATCTATGATAGTACCACAATTTGTTGTTGATGTATAACGCGTTATAAGTACATAATGGATATTGTGATATGATTAATTTGGAATTTATTATAGATACCTACCTATATTGGTCAATTTTTTTTTTAATACCATATATAAATATATAAGATACCTTATACCTAGACTGACAAACCGTCTCCGCTCAAAATCGTTTTTCTTATACAATTTTATTATATCATTGAATTCAAATTTAATACCATCCATTATACAGTGACCCACTTGTAACCTAAAGTACAGCAGAGCGAAATCCACTTACCCACCTTTTTTATTTTGCATTGTTGGTGTGTTTCATATTATAAAACAACACTAGATGGTCAGACTCATTACATATCTGATTAGTGATCATCAATATTAAATTACTGATCACTACGACGTACCTAATATTAAACTATTACTTTCTTTAATTATATAACTATATCTTTTGTAAAAATTATATACTATTAAATTAATCGATATTGTAATAATAACCACCTGTCTAGTTATAAAATATAAATATGCATACATTTATAAGAATATATTATTCCCCTCAAATCAGAGGGTTTTCACACTAGTGAGTCTTCCTCCCCATACTCATGACATATGTTGTTATATCTTAGTTTTGGTTACTAAATGTACGTATTATTTATTAATTACAGATTTTTAATATACTTTTGATTAAATAATAATAAATGAAAAAATAATACATAACTACCTATATAGCATATCATATATTATTATATAATTATTTTAATGGTTTGGTAAAATGCAGAGCGTACATAGGTATATACTTTTTTACTCGCTGTTTTTAATATGAATATTGTTCATACTATTTTTAACATTTTATTTGTTTTGATTACTTAGCTGTATTGTTTTTAACATTTTTCTTTGTAGTTATTCAGCGTTGGTATTACTCATTATATGTGCAATGAGTATTTTTTTTATTATAAAATGCACAAGTGCACAACAACCACAGTTTCTTCAAGGGTGATGTCCAGTAGACTGGAGAATGTGTGACAAAAAAAAAAAAAAAAACATGGTGTTCTCAATCATTTTAAAACCCTTATTACTGCATAATTATTAAACAAATTGTAAATTATATATATTATTATACTACGCCTGCTTGATAATTTCAAAACATAACCCATGTTTACCAAATACTGATTTTCGCCACGGGTCCATTTCGTAAATTAGTCATTCATATTATATTATTATAATACTACCACGATTATATTGCTATATTTTTTAAATTATATAGGTGCCCCGTGATTTTTAACACAGCCCCTAAAAAGTTAAATAAATGATACAACCTCGAATCGTTCGCATTTAGAGAAATAGTAAGAGCACATTATAATTCATTATTCTTAATATTTCTAAATTAAATGTCAGAAATAAATATCTAAAACATAATAAGTTTAAGCAGTAGCTAATATACTTAAGTCATTGAACAAAATACGAAACAGCTAATGAATAATCTTTTATTAAAAAAAACTAGAATTGTATAATATATCCATGTATAGGTATGTATAAGTAGGTAATGTAAATCCTGATATAAGTCAGGTCCTAACCCTATGTCAGAACCTATATAACCTTATATTATATGATTGATGCTAAAAATGTAAATAATATAAAACATGAAATAAAAACAAAAACAACAGGATACATCGATATAAATTAGGATGTTTGGTACTCATAGATATCATCGTTGTCATTGATTTCATAGTTCTCCTTGGCTCTTGCAGATAATGGTGAATTATTATTATACATTAAATTATTGAATACAAAACGATTGTTTACAATTATAAAAGCATGAGAAAAAGTTATGTATGTGTATGTATGGACAATGCTAGGAAAGTTGTATAAGTTAATTTTAAAAGTAAATTGGGGAAAAAATTAAATTAATTAAAAAATCAGTTACTTTTTTTTTAATAATAATTAATTATAACACAATTATTATTTTAAAAATATAATAAGAACTAATAATTAATAATGTACATGCAGGTATTAATATAATAATAACTATTAATTGATAATGCATATACCTGGATTAAAGGGTAAATTATAGTTATATATTTAGTTTATCAATAACGGTTAATGCATGGTTACTATATTATAACTGTTCTGTTTAGTAACCATTATATTAAAAACATAATATTCATATTATTCGAGCAGATTTACGCCGTTCTTATTAAAATATTGTGCGTGTAATATATTTTTGAACAGCATTCACTATGAAAAAAAAATATTGAAGTGGTGTTTATAAGGTTTGTCTTAAGTTAAATTATAAGAATAATATGTAGCTGCAATTTATACAGATTAACCACAAGTCTTATACCATTTAGCATATTATGTCATATAAATATAAATAAATTACTAGAGTAAAATTATTTAATGGCGCGGAGAACATAATATTTATTTTATTTCACATTTTTTTATATCAAAATCAGGTTATACATATTATAATCAACCCTCCAAAATAAAAAATCTTTGTTTGCGTATTCAAAGTAATAATAATTGGTGTATAGTTTTCATTAAAATCATTATTTTTACAAAAGGGAGAGGAGCGTATGGAAAAGTCCCCACACCCTTCCCACGAACATATACCTGCGTGGTACGTTGCCCCTCATTATCGTGGTGTGGTTAACAGTGCACATGCTTCAACTTTTAGCAGCGATTGTCAAACTCTATAACAACCCTCGTGGTGATTATAATAATTGTGTTTAATTTTACCATTACAATAAAATATACGTCACTACATTTGACGATCGGACGTTGTTCGTCGTCATAACCGCAGAGCTTCCCTCGTATCGATTTTAAGCCATATAATAACACTAATATAATATATTTTAACAATATTAGATATTACACAGGTACTTATGAACTTTATAATAAAGTGTATTGCGCACTTTGTCGTCGGCAGACTGTCTAGCTATATCGTCGTTAAGGTATTTTATGAGGCTTTCAAGAGGCAGCTAGGGCACTGGAATTTTATTATGATTCAAATCAATAGACAAAAATATAACTTATTATGTTGAATACATATAACTTAATAAATTTTCAATTAAATTACTTCAAAAAATTGTAACACTATACCTTACACAGTAAGTATAGATAGAAAACTAGAGAAACGATAAATAATAATATTTTTGATCGTAATTCTAAGTCCTACCCTAATGATTAAACATTTCCATTTTCACCTTTTATATATTGATAGTTTATTTTTTATTATTTTTGTGTTTAGGTTTTATTTCACACGTTTTCAACGTTAAAAAATGGTGGGTAAGTGGATTTCGCTCTGCTGTACTTTAGGTTACAAGTGGGTCACTGTATAATGGATGGTATTAAATTTGAATTCAATGATATAATAACATTGTATAAGAAAAACGATTCTGAGCGGAGACGGTATGTCAGTCTAGGTATAAGACATAATATTATTTTATAGTCTATAGTATTTAAAAGAAATTGACCTATTTATTAATCGTTATAAATAGGTACCTATAATAAATTCCAAATTAATCATATCACAATATCCATTAGGTACTTATAACGCGTTATACATCAACAACAAATCGTGGTACTATCATAGATATATAATAGTATACTTTAGAAGTTTCAATAATATACAATCACAACAAAATAACTAAAATAGTTATTCCAGGTTTTTTAATATGTGATTTCGTTCAAATTTGAGTTTAAAATGACTATAAAAATAAATTGTGCTTATGTAATTTTTAGATTTTTTGGTAACAGAATTAACTACTTAGGTGGAATCTTGTTTTACATTTTTAATCCTTAGATATAAAAATTGAACATTTTATAAATTTTTAACTACGAAATAATTATTAAATTTTAAATTTGATAAATTTTGTCAAAATTCGATCTTTAAATGCTTATAAAAAAAAATTGTGCTTATGTATTTTTAATATTTTTCAACTGCTATTGTAACAATATATCAGGAGCCTTGTATTACATTTTTACACTTTTTGGCCCAACAGATAAAACTTTATTGATATTTATAGAAAAAAAAACTAATAAAATTGAAAACTGACCATGTCCGTAAATAGCTCAAAAAGTGTCAAATTATTTTCAAAATTTCATCGTATATAGAAAATACTAATATAAACATTCAGTGAAATGTTCAAGTATCTACAGTCATTCGTTTTTTAATTACAACAAAATAAGAAAATCGTTAGATGAGAAATCGAGTGAATATCAAATGTTGTAAAAATATGAATTTCAAACGATCATAAAAATTTAATTTGATTTTCTTATAGATATTTTTTGTTTGATTGTTTGACCAAAAACCAAATTCAATTTTGTGCAAAATCGATTTTGTGTAAAAATTCCCGTTTTTCCTTAATTTTTCTTTGGTTTTTCTTGGCGCTTTTGAAAATTACTGGGAATTTCAAATTTTGACCTCCTCAATGCATCAACGATATTCACTTTCCAATCGAACAAGATACTGAAGTTGAAAATTGAAGCATTATTTCGACTACTTATCGTTTACACAGACACAAAAAAAAAATTTAAAAAAAAACACACATCATTGTAAAATCAATACATTCATCGTTCCGCTCAGAATCTAAAAAACTGAAAAATTATTTAAGTTTTATAATGAAAAAAAAACGCAGATTATCGTAAATGAAGTTATAAAATAAATAAACGTGCTTGGTGAATCGCTCTGTATATCTATATATATGTAAAAAATGTAACATAAATACTTGATAAAAAAAAAAAATGATGCTACTTACACTGAGTTATACATTTGACAAAAATTTTAAAAATTATTTATATAAATAATTTAAGAATTATACTGATGTCAGAAAATTCTAAAAAATAATATTTTGAAAAAAAATATTAGGTTCTAAATTAATTTACTCAAAAAAAAAATGAATTTTATAAAATTCTAAAAACTTAACTATTTGACTATGGTAAAATATGTATTTACCATAAAAATTGTTCTTATAAACTGATTTAATAATTGACTATTTCGATTTTTTTCAAAAAAATTTAAATCAAATTTTTAATATTAAAAAAAAATGATTTTTTTCAATATTATATGTGTAATGCAAGTGACTTTAAATTTTATTTAATATTGATTAGAACAAAAGTTATTTAATCTGCCAGGTCAGCCGTAACCATTTTCCTCTACTGTCCATTTTCTTCCGGTAAATAAAATAATAAAATAGTTAATAAAAAAAATTCATGCATAGTAAAAAAAAAATAATAATATTCTTTATTAGGCTTAATCAATATCTGATATAGGTAGCCGGTATTAGAATGTAATCATCAACAGATAAACGAAAAAAATGTATCCTAGCCTTAGGTACTATTAAGAGCTAATAAACGGAGAGTAATACTAGAACACTGGATAAAATATTGGAGGAAAATAGATATAATTTTAGTTGAAAATAATGTGGAGAAAAATGAACAATGGAGGAAAACGGTATCTCGTTTTTGGAAGAAAATGGAACACGGAAAATGGAACCGCCCGCCAGGTATTCCCGTTACACCGTGTGACGGTAACTATAAAAATAAGTTGACACCCTCCCGCCACTACTACCCTGCGAAAAAATTCTATTATACCATCGCCGCGGAATCATTTCGACGTCGACTCGACTGTGACCGCGATAATCGTGACGAATGCAACCGCAGTCCGCTGAAACGGTCAACCGAATCCATTCCATCGATTCACCTCCGATAACACAACGACATAATTATGCCGTGCGTTTGTTTTAATTAACAGTCGACAGTCACATCACACACACACACACACATTTACAGAAATATCCGAGTCCATTTGAGTATAATTTTATACGATCTTCATAATAATAATATATTATTACCTTTTATTAATGTGATACAATCTGCGTACATTATAAAGACGCGACGATGTACCACGGTCGCGTGTTGTTCATGCAAGCGCGTTTATCGCGAATTCTCATCGAATTGATATTATACAATAATATTTATCTGTTACTACAATTTACTATACGTGCGCCATTGGAAACCGTCCAGAGCCTGATTTTTTTTCCTCTGAGAATTATTTCTATAAATCAACACAATAATATAACCCACCTACGTGTTATAGTTATACCGTGGCCTACGCGAGCACAAATCTCCGGTATAAAAAAATGTAAGTATGTATTATACGCGTTGTTCTCCGTCCGCAGAACGAATGAATTTTTTTTAATTTGCTAGGCATGCGATAACGCATCGGATTTTCAAATCAACGAATATTATAATATTTTAATGGTTTTATAATACGCGTATAATAATATTGTATTATGGTAATTAAATTATTATGTGCATAAAAAATCGACGTCGCGCGTGTACAATAATAATAATAATAATAATAATATTGTGAACTACCGAGATTATATAATACCTATATAGGTAACCTACCCTACCTGCTACTGTGTACCGTCATTAAAATATAATATAACTCGGTGTTGTTACGCGTGTGCGATACACGTGTACCTCAGCCGAAAAACAAGGCTAGTTTAGATTAAATCGTATTTACATCGACCGTCGACGACGATCGATATATTATTATTATATGTTAGTTGTGGGTAGGTATACTATATAATATATTAGTAGGTATATAAGTATTACAATATACCTACTACCTACCTACACGGGGTGGGTTCATTATCGTTCGTATTATTATTTTATACATTTTCATTACCTATTTTATTGCTTACACTCCACAAACACCATGTGAAAATAATAATATAATAGCAAAATAGAATGGAAGAATGGACTTATCCTCGATTGATCAAAAGTAAAGGAACGAAAATGTTTGTAATCATAACATGTTTAGGTACACATATTGTGCGGTGGAGAAGAAAAATATAATTACACATACAATTTAGTGATTTACCCGCTTCTATGGAAATTTACTTATTTTGTTTGTGGTTCATAATTTTTTTTTTAAGTTTGTGAACGAAAATATTGCGTTATGATTATTTCCTTTTTGGTTATATTATTTATTTAAAAATAACATTTTAATGATGCACTTCAATAATCTATAATTTGTTAAACACACTCAGCATGCAGGCCCGGCGTTTATCTTAATATGATACCAAGTACCCACCAATAGTATGTCAGCTCAATTGTGTAGAATATTTTAATAAAATATGAATTAGTTGTATGTATTTAGTTGTTATTATTTAAGATATTACAATTAAATCGAAAAACTATTAAGAAAACGGAGTGTGATACAGAAACAACAACAACAACAGCGATTTAGAAATTGTAATAGATGCAAACAAATTGTTGTATTATAATAATTGTGCGTAGTACAAGTAGCGTTGTAGCGTGAATAACTTTTGCAAGTCTTTTGCGATTTGGTTTAGAAACATAACAATACAACGGAATACTAATTTACGATTCCAATCAAAACTCCAAAGCAATTACAGCAGTTGGTTACGCCTGTAGTGTTTGCGATCAGGTTTTTTGTTTTCACTTCGTAGATAATTTTGAAGTTATACCTAAGCAGAATTTCCTAATTTATTTGAAAACAACTTCTTACGCGTGGTACTAATGTGCGCTGATGGTTATTATTGGGATGTGTCATCGTAGGTAAAATAAGATTCCACGTCAGACAAGTGTTTGAAGTAGTAAGTACTTATTTCAAAAAAATTTACAGTGCCTTAAGTACCCTCTAAAGCATCTTTAGAAACTATACCAAATAACAAATCGGGTGTTAAAATCGTTACATTTTCCACAAAACATATTATTTACGCAGCACCAGTTTTCAACAAAATCTTGGATGTTTTTACTAAATATTTAAATTTATACTTTCTAGACATGATAAAAAAATCGAAATATTTTTTTTCTTGATTAGATATTTATAGAATATTCGACTTTATTTCTTTTTATATTCGATTTATGTAAATACAACTTTTAATTGAAAATGTAATAAAGATTTCTCTTAAGTTGTTTTTATAGCAGTTAAAAAATATCGAAAAAAACAAACACGCTTTTTGTTATAATCGTTTGAAGTTTAATTACTGACAAAATTGGATATTTCAAAGAAAAATATCTTTAAACGTATTCAGTTATTTCAAAGGTAATTAAAAATAATTCTATTTTCAGAAGGTTGAAAACGTCTCGACGTTACTTTTATTTTAATTTCCCACACACAGTATGCATTCTCCAAAATGTAATGGTAGAATGTATTTTTTTTCAAAATATAGCTTTTAGCTATTTATATCACGCAGATCAATAAAATTCACACAATTTTATCCCATGGTGCTTTGATACCGAATTATAAATTGCATGAAAGGGTTTTAGCGTAAATCGGTTCAACGAAAATATAAATTGCTGACTTTGAATATATTTTAATTTTAAAGTATAATAGTTAACATAACAAACTACTAGGTACCCTTAAAAATAGATTCTGATCCATCCGTCTCCTTCGCTCTGAATCGTTTTCCATTTATGCAATGATTTATCATTGAATTTAAATTTAACACATTCATTTCAGAGCCTTCCTAATAACCATAGTGTAACGCTCGGGGCTACTACTATTAGATATATACGATAACAAATATTATGATTTCATTGGTTTTTTTCAGATTCAATCAATAATATAGTAGGTTTATCCAATATTTTTTTAACGCTGATATGTTTTTGGGAAGGGAGCAACTTTTATTTTCTGATCAATTTTTTCGAGGCCGATTTTCGGAACGCTTTGTTTTTTGCCATTGAAACGCAAATCACCAATAGAATCAAAAAAAACAAATTAGATTAAATTCCTAACAAAACGTATAGCATGCTGCTATAAAGATATTTGTACACTCCACTTTCTCCACTATACCCAAACGTGTATTTATGATTCCCAAATTTTCCTGGAAGAGAAAAAATATCTAGTAGCATGCTACTTAATATAATAATATAATATACAAATGATTTTTTTGTATGATTTCACCAGTTTTTTTGTTCACGTTTAATCAATAATACCTAACCTATAATATACTGTATCTAATATTTTTTATTTCCACCATAATTAAAAATGTTAACCTATCGTTTACGCGGAGTGTAGATTTTAGAATTTGGATAGTATAAATAATAATATTATTATGTATAACGTGCTAATAATTGGTATAGTGAAATAGTGAATAAGGACAAAACACGTACCAATATATTATATTATTGTATTACTGTACAATTATAGTCCAAGCTTTGTATTATTATAATAATTATTATAGAATGAAAACGGATTGCTGTGTAAAAACATATTTAATAATATTAAACTGTTTTTGGTGACACTTAACATAATTAATGCCCAGGGTAAAAATATTAGAGACGTTAGGTACATAATTTAATTGGGTTTGATCGCATGAGTGTTTTATATTTTTTACTTAGAACTGCAGAAACTGCAACAAAACACACACATAGGTACTCGTGAGAATATACGTCGTACTAAAACTAAGCACGGATGGTGTAACATCGTTAGCAACTTTATATTTTTTGTTCATTTTTTTTTATTTCTACCAACATACTCGAATAATTTATTATTTTTACATTAATTTCCTGAATGACGTCAGTTGTAGGGTGTTACCTAACCTACCCCCATGTATAATCGTTGAACACGTCTTACACAATTAATATAATATAACTTTATTGGACGAGTGAATGAATAATATCTAATGACCCGGTTGGGTCACACCAAGTATAAAAAGAAAAGAGCACCTTAAAATGCACTCATATAGGCAATGCAACACGTGAAAACTAGCTGTGTATAATAATTACAGGAAACAACAAATTTACGAAAGTAATTTCTTCAGAAAGCATAACAAATTTTTAGTTAAATAATTATGTTTGAAAATACAATCGTCTGAATGGAAACTTTATGTAGAAGTGCATGCTGAATTTTTCTGATCATTTTGATCAATATCAACAGAGTTATAGCCAATTTAACTATAAATTATTATTGTATTGCATCTTCATTATTGTATTAGATAATATTTCGCGCGGTTAGCATTGTAATGCGCTATCCGATTCGACGACCCCCCTCCCCCTCTCATCAATAATATGATAGTTTTACCGATATTTTAAGAGCGTGTCACCATAAATATTATATTCTTTGATATCTATGATGTCACCAAGTTGTTTGCCCCCACCACGTCATTCTTGAACATACACTCTCAATCACGATGATATCATAATATTATTAAAATTTAAAATCACACATTTCTTCTATTGCACTCGACTGTAATATTAAATTTACAGGAAAGTCTTAAAAAACGTTATTAATTACTTATTTTAAAGCACGTTATTACTTATTTCTTGTCATATAACATTGACTTACAATTAATAGTAAGGTATCAAAAAAAAAAATGAGTGCTGTCCCAACAAAAACACTCAGCCAAACTCGGTGTAAAAAAAACGGTAAGTATAAAAAAAAATAATGGCTCTAAAAGTTATGATATCATTTTATAGCTATGTCTTTGAAATATAGATATCATTTATGTTAAAATAGTATGCTGAATAATTGATTTTAGATTGGCGACTTAAGTTAAAAATTTGAAAATAATAGGCATAACATTATTAGTACATAATAATTTAGTCTACTATCATTGAAATAGGGTAGTGTATTACCAATCAAGTGTTTAAAATTCTACAAGTTAAGTTCAATTATTTAATAGACCATTTTAACATGAATGATACCCAGAGATCAAAGACTTAGCTTTAAAATAATAGCACACATTTAAGAGCCTTATTTTTTTTATACTTAGAGTCCTTTTTTACACGCAGTTTAGTGGAGTGTTTTTGTTGGGATAAATAAATTTATACTATATAACGCTTAAATGTATAATATAAAAAGTACGTCCATAAACTAATAGAATCAACAACTTATCGAACGTACGTAAATGTATATAATAATACTAATAAGGTCATATTATTATGAACCAAATCATATTTGCAGTAGATTATTATAATATCATGTCGAACGTCAATATCTCGAGTTCTAATCATCTCAAACTGTATATTGAAATACCCATGAAACAATAAATTACCATTACAATAAAGCTTTCTATATCGGACTTTAGGCAATCTCAAACTGTTTTACATTCCCCTAGCGAATTTCGACGTAATGAGAGTGTATGTAATTGTAAACTTAAAACGATTTAATAGATTTCTAAGATTTCCAGACTATTATTAATTTAAATAAACTGAATTTACATAAAGTATATAATGTACCTATTTGTTTATTATATACATAAACAAATAAAAACTATTATAATATTCGTAAATGTATGTACATAATTAACTACCAACATCAATAACAAAATAAGATTCTCACAATTTATTATGTTCGTATCATTGTGTTTTGGTAGTCAATATAAAATAATGTACTATATTTTCACACACGGATATCTGATGGAAAAAACGGAACTTCCGATATGCCCTTCTCTTACACAGACCTCAAGCTAACGCACATAATCATCCACTGTCCAATATTCACAGAGGCCTGATAAGAATGTCATATTCCAGATATCTAACCTGTACAAAGTAATATGACCCTGATACAAAAAAAAAAAAATAAATTTATTTAAAAAAAAAAAATTGAAATGTGCAACTGAATATAGTATAAATCTGATTTAAACATCACTCCATATTATATATATTATATATAATATAGTAGAATATATTTTTCTTCTTTTCCGCCTTATTTTCACAGTTCTAACGAGGTTATCACTCAGTGCAATAATATTAGTTTATAGGTATTATAACAGAGTGAAAAAAAAAAAATAACAAACATTAATGTTTGTAATTATTTTATTTAAGCTATAGTTTTATTTAATTAAATCAACAAAACCCTTATAATATAGTTCTTTAGATTCTAAATCCCTAAATTCCCATCACTGTGATAACGATTTATGCAGTTTTCTTAGATAAAAAAGTAGCACGTTACTCGATATTTTCCACTTCGAAGAAAATTTACGAATCATAAATATATATATTAATAAGTAACCATTAATTGTACAATATATTATCCCTCTAGTGGGAATTTGGTAGTTTTTTATATTTTATTAGTTTCTACTTATGGTGATAAACAAAGCCATAGAAAAATAAAATATCTATACCCTGCCGAAAAACATATATTTATGTTCACATACTACGATCCTTTTCGGACTGTAAGTTGGCGTTTGGCTTTTTACAACTATATACCTATTATAGATTTAAAGTGCCAAGTCGTTAATTATAATATTATTTTATTCCAGGAACGCGTTTTGTGCAGTGTCAGAGTATTTATTTGCATATTATCAATAACGCGTTTTTAATATCTTGCAATACAAGATCCACTATACACTACAACTTAATTTGAACGATATAAGACGTTAACACGCCAATTAATTACATTACACAATAATATTATATGCTATGATATTCGTATTACACAAGACGTATAATTCAATCGTTTCGATAATCACTTAACTACATTATAATATTATAATAGACACCATACAAATACTGTGCAGACTACAATGTTCAGGTGAAAGATGATGAAAACATCTAGTACATATAGTAGCGGAAAATAAAATAAGAGAAGATATATCCTTATAACGTCTAATTAGTAATTTGTGAAAACTCGGTTGATTTTGGTTGTAAAGTAAACAGAGAGCAATCCTCACGTCGTCGTTTATTTACGTTTATAATGTTCGCCGATGTTTATACTCCCTTCGCCGTTTTAACTCACACGCGGTCGGATTTTATTTCACCATTCCACGTTATAACGTTAAATGGGTTTTCGACATTTGAATCTCTTCGATATTTTTGTTTCCAAATGTGACCATACGGTCTAAACTGATACTCACGGTGGACGATGTTTTTGTATCAGTGTTTATAAAGGGTGGTCAACAACAATAGCCAATGGGGAACAGAATCGGTAAGTGCAATGTGGGGCTAAGGTTTAAAAAAAAAATTAAACTGCGGTGGCTTACAGTACAATGTATTCGTGTGTATTGTATTTTGTGTTGATATAAGTTTTGCCAAACCAGTGTTTAAAAAAAAACATATTTTATAATATGCTTTTATACAAACACATAATTTCCGTAAATAACTGTAACAAAATTTCCGTCCTAACAAACTTTAAATCACAATAGAGAAAAAAAGTGCGTTACTGCATAATATTATGCAAATCTAAACATTCTATATCAATAACTTAAGGGCAGTTATTTAAAAAGTTAATAAGAAACTAATCGCACTTTATTAAGCCATGAATACCGGGGTGGTTGATTTGATGCAAAATAAGCATTATAAAAATTAAAATTAAAATTCAGTAAACACACAAAACTTGATATGTAAATATTTATATTTAAGAGTTAAAAGGAAATTTTAACGGCAGAAGCTGGGTTTCCATGATATCGATATTAAATACACCCATGTGCCAAAATTTCAGTTCAAAAACTTTAATTAATGAATAGGTCACGATTTTTTGAAAGGTTCTATAGATAAAAATGCATAGGTATTTAACAATTAGTTATTAAATTTTTAGTAATAAATTTATAAAAAGATTATTATAATATTCTGACTTGAGTTTAGCCGTATTTATATTTGATATTATTATTATAAAATATATCAATTGGAACTTATTTATACTGATTATAGTGATTATTACTATTAATAAGGCTGACAAGTGTAAGCAAAGATTATTTTTAAAAAAAATCGTAGCATGCTACCTACTCGATATTTTTCTTCTAGAAAGAAAATCTATAAATCATAAATGTGTTTTTGTTAATAAGTAACCATGACAACGAAAACCTTTCGAGAAACATTTTATCGTGTATCCAACCCAAAAACATATTAATGTTAAAAAATTTTGTAGACTTATTATGTAGATATATATTTTATATAATGTATAAATTAAATATTAATTGCTTTTTATGAAATCACATATATGATTGGATAAAATAAAATTTAATAATATTAATAACGATATTAATTGGTACGTGTTGATTATATTTTAGTGACTCAATCTACACATGATATGTCATAATATATTGTATACGAGTATTAGTTACCGGAAAATTACTTATTCTAGTTAATATTTTCGAAAACTACAACCAAATTATTATGTAGGTAAGTACTTGAAACATTAAAATTCATAGTAATTTTTTGTATTTACCTCATTTAAAAATAAAAGTACATAAGAATTTGTTTTCGTATTGTTAATCAATCTTAGATAGGAATTTTTAGCTTTAATTTATTGTAAATACTATTTCAATTAATGTTAAATCATCAATTTGCATTTAGTATTCAAATACTTGTGTAAGTTTTAAAGTTGTGTCAGGAGGTGGGTAGAGCTGTAATACATACAATTTAAGTGGGTTTGTGTGTACAACACCCCGTTTATATTTACATTTGTATAAACCTACAAAAAAAAATCCGAAAAAGTTAAAAGTGTAAAATAATAAGCAAATAATATGCTCTCTATAATGACTTACTAAACGATTTTCTCTCGTCCAATCCTTCACCGTCTAACACCTAGCCGCGTATTTGATTCGTGATAACCCCGTAGGGTGTGTGCATATTCACTGTCGTAGGTGTGATCACTATAAAATATATATTATATTATTATTATTATTACCTACCTCTATCTTATAGCAACAGAAATCTGTCGAGTACCATCGCGGACACAATCTCCGGTACCAAGGTATATTAACCGGCATTTAATTTCCTCGCAACACAGCGATCGGTTTGATCCTGAAGGAGCTTATGGTGGAGGGGGTGGTGGACTACGGCAGCTTGTCACGCACGCGAGTCACGTCGTCTGACCGCATCGGAACAGCGTTCTTATATTATTTGCCCCCAAAACCTATAGTGTGCGATGTTATCGTCATCGTAACCTTTATCTGAACATATAATCATCTCGGCGGTTCGACCCACACTGAATCATCGCGTACTTCCCTCGCCACCCTGCACCCACACGCGCACACCTCGCGGAGGGGTATAGTTGTACACCAACACCACCCACACCACCTCCTCCGTTGCCATGTGTCGTTTTGCCGCGAAACGAATAATAAAAAAAATAAATAAAACCCACGAAGAGGAACAACGCACTACGTCTGCAGCATCGGCTACACGATAATAATATTATACGCCTTTAATAATAATGATACGCGCTCAACACCTGATATACGCCTGTGTGACAATTTGATATTATTATATACACATTTAGTGTAATAAAATGCGCGATCGTTATTCTCGCCGAACGCGATGTTTTGCATTTTTATTGCATTAAATAATAAATGTGCGTAAGATCGTCGACGACGACGGTGGCGGTCGTGTGTCCGGGAAGCTGATATAACAATAATAAAAATAATACCTAATAATAATATTATTATTATTATTATTATAGCGACGTCACGATAATCGCCGCCACCAACAGCAGCGGAGTCCACCTCGACCGCACCAGGCTGACTTAAATACGTCCCATGCGGTTGTTTTATTCTTTTTACGGCGCCCGCAAACACTATGCCGAGCGAAAACAACATCAACGTTATAACATAGGTATTATGTATATTTTCCCAAGTGCTCGGTATTTATCCGCAACTGGCGAGTTTCCTCTTAAATTATCATTTATTTTCCTTTAGCCTGAGTAGGTATAATATGACGTTATTTTCATTCGATATCTACCCACTTGCAGTTGGTTGAATGTGCCTACAGATCTATTATAATATCTGTTCACTAATGACGTCGGTGCAACATGCAACAGATGCGCGATCGTTCCAATCTTCAGTATCTAATTTGAATATTCTGGGAGTTATAATATCGTGATAACGGACTTAGGTATACAGGTTACATCCACAGGGTGGTACGTATTTATGTCGACGATCCGTGCCCTAGAGTCCGTAACAAGCTAACAACTCCAAATACTTCAATGGAATTTTTTTGTCATGGTTTAAGTGAATTAAGCACAAAAGTGTTTCCACTTTTTTTGTATGCATCAATAAATATATTTGATCACAAAGTCAATATAACAAACTGCAAAGTAGTGTATAAAATATAAACATAAAGTATGTTATGGACAAGTATACCATATTTTAATATAATAAAACAAATAATATAGGTATCAATAACAAGAAGACAACCACTTACTTTAATCAGTAAATAATAGTTGTGAAATAACGATGTTTATTATAGAGATATTTAAATACACCTAGGTTACCTACTTATTTTATTGGCTTATACTTCTCTTCGAAGGTATTATTTTAGCCACTATAACAATTTCTAAGCCACTTCTCCCTATCTAAAATTATGTTTATCCAGTTTTTCACACCAAAAATGTATTAGTTATTTTCAACCACATTCAACCACCTTTTTCTTGGCTGACTTAAGGGTCTCTTAACTGTGGTTTTCCAGGTCCATGCCACTTTAATAATTGTATTATCGTAGTTTTTTGTACATTAAATTCCCGAGCCTGTATCTGTTGACTTTTATGAAGTTTTTACGTTACTGCAGCCATTGAATGCTTAGAAGTTACTTAACACTTTTTTAGTTTTTGATACAGATTTAAAATGTACTGAACTTGAGTAATGAGTTTTTTTTCTCTGAAATAAAAATTATGTCAACACAAGTCAATACTTTAGTGTAATATTGTGTTTCAAATCAAAAGAAACTAATCAACACTTTTTACTACCTTGCCACGATTTAGTGATATATTACTTATTCATATAATACAAGCAAATTAATTTGGATTCAGGAAAAAATATAAGTGAAAAATATGCTAAAACTACAAGAAATAATAATTGTAACACAAATCATTAACACTTGGAAAAGTCCATGTATTCAGATGGTATCTTTATTAGAATTTGTGACAAGATAAAACATTTTCAAGTCATAAAAATGTAAAAGCTTGAACAACTAAGCAATCTTAAATAAAGTATCTTATCGATGAAGTTTCAAAACTTCTCTACATTTCCACGTGTAAATGAATTATAGTAATTTGCAATTGTGAAAAATCTAAGAAAGTGCCAATAATAAAACGTGACATTTTTCAAGATCAAAGGTCTCTTTAAAATCGACCTGTAGATGTTGCAAACTTCCAACAAAAACAAGAATAAATTAAAATAGAATCTAATATTGCAAAAGTTCACTTAACCAATAGACAAATTAATAAACGAGAAAGAAGGAACAGTAGTAATTTTCCACCTGATACATATGCCCAAGTATTTCAATTCAATGTATTTTGTCTTTTATTTACATTTTAATAGTATTTTGTGATGGAAATACTAAAAAAAAAAAAAAAATTAATTGTAATTGAAAAAATTAAAATTTTCACACGTACTTATAGGTATATTATACCAAGGTTATTATTTTGGAATTATTATGCATTTATAACCTATGAGGGAACAACGTTTTTGAAATTTGTGATTTATATACATTTTGACATTTAACAAATATTAGTTTTTCAAATACCGTATATTAATATTCTCTAGTTTTTCAATTGTTATATTTAAGAATTATTTACATTGTGACCGATTGTAAATTGTATTATGAAAACTAAAAATATAAAAATATTTATCATAATTTATAGGCATATATATATTATAAATATATATTTTAGAAGCATTTTGTACTGTATTCTTCATAATTGATATAATATATATATATATATGTCTATTTACATAATTTTTTACTTCTACCAAAAATCCCTAACAAACATATCATTAAACAGTATTTTGTATTTTGCAATATTGCTCAAATATATATTTTGTATTTTTTAATTTTTATTTGAAAATTATGCGTTTTTCCTATCCGTGTTTCTTCATTATCGCAAATGATAATAATATTGTTAGGTTTGGCCATTGCTTGTGTCAAAACTGAAGTACCAAATCAAGTTGAACAAATTGTTGCGAGAGTTATTTAAGAAGTTTTTGGTCTTCAATCAATAATAAATACTACAATTATGATTGATAGAACAACAATCAAGATACTTCTTTAAGAACATTTAGAAAGAAATATTAAATTATTTAAAATTGACAACTCCACGTTCAATAGTTTTTGAAAATAATACGAAGAAAATGAACATCTTAAAAGGGTAAATATTTTAGTATATCTTTATAAAATTCCATTTAAAATTACTTGAGACGAGTTACATGTGTGAAAAACCACTACAAAAATCTATCTTAAAAGTTTTACAACAGTATGTTTGATCTCCGTCTCACAAATTGACAACGTAGAAAATTTCGTTCAGCCGTTTTAATTTTGTGTTGTTATAGCTATAATAACATTAGAATAAATTATCCTTTTATATCAAAGTTAACACAACTATCGGTACTCTATCGTTGGTTGTTTAAAATGTTTAAATATGTAACCAAGTTATTTAAGTAATTTATAAATATTAAAATTGTACACTCATAACTAGGTTAAGAATTACAATTTTATAAAAACAACGAGAGAACAAAGATAATTGTATTATCTTTAAGTTTGATAATAGGTCTACTCACTCAGTCACTCGAATATATTTTAACACAACAGCACAAAATTAAAACTGCTAAATGTTAATTTTTATGATATTATGTTATACGTTAATAAGATTCAGGGGCAACCACGTTATGGTGGACGCTGGTATGACGTCCTCATAAACATTATTTTTATAAGCAACTTTAGTTCAGTATTAATAGAAGAAAAACTTGGTAGACCGTAAATGTGACGTGGACTGCGATGTAGTTTGATTATCGTTGTCCTGTTGAAATTGGTGTTGCGTGAGATAAGACGAGGATACAACACAAGACAATAAATGCAAAATTAAATGTACAATGGATAGGTATTATATTTTATTACTACAACGAATACTAATAAGAATTATACTCTGTCACTCATAATGATTATCGTCGTCGCGGATCTGGTTATCCTTATACAACTTCATCAAGGCAAGTCCGTAGAATTTTCCACCGATCCCCCGTCCCACCTATCAAGCGATCACTGGTAAGGTGGGAGAGTTGACCAAGTCATGATTTTTGTGTAACGACTCGGCGGTTAATAGGAATGAACCTAATCAGTGGTGCGCAGGTGTATTGCTTGTCTTGTGAGTTGTGACAGCCATGGGAGGTGCTACGCCCATATAGAGACTTAGACATGTTTGTCTTTTTAACGAAATACCACTAAGACACCAGCTAGTAAAACAATTCGATAGTAAAACAAATAAACTAGTAGATATATGATAAGTTGTGTAAAAATATTCGTAAAAATGAGAACATAGTGAAAATGTGTGCGTGTTATATATTGTAAACCAATCAACAAAAATGTTCCTATAGTCACAATACCCATTCAGATCTAAGTAGGAGCAGACCAAAAGTATTTTCTAGAAATAGTATAAACAGTATTATTACAAAATAAATTATTTCTTGGCACTTAGAAGTAATAGAAAATCCGTACAACTTTCCGATGTCAGAGAGTTGAAAATGGCAAAACCAAATTTTGAGCCATGTTAGAATAAAAATCATAGTGACAATCTTTACCTTCTATACAATCTAGTATAGCAATCTATAATAGGGTTTCACATAATATTAAGCCCTTTCAAGAGTCGGACGCAAATATATTTAGCAATAAACAGTAAAAGCTCAATTGTGTGTATAAGATGTAATTTATTCGATAATTTATAAATTATTTTTATCATTAAAATGCGTTACTGCCAAAACCTACAATGAAGTGATACTATATATATCTTATGAGTATTCAAAGTCTGATGACTGTATCCAGAACGTATTTTTTTTTTGTTTAATAGGAACATATATTTTAAAGATTTTACTTTTCGAATGGTTTAAAAATCGAAGGTAAGATAAACATTTTTGTCATAGATTTTTAATTTTTATCTCTGTTTAATTAATATGCACATGTATTGAAAAAACGCAATATTATATTTTTGAATGAGTTAAGTTTTTACACTTACGTTTTCGACTTAGGTACTATGTATTACATATAATTAACTTAACGTATTAATTGATATATTTCATTTTTATACTCAATGTTTTTTAAATAATAAGTCCATAAATTTACCCACAAACATTTAATATTTTTGACTGATGTAAATACCGTTATTTTTTTAGAGGTATTTTAGTAGGCATGTAATTTCTTGCATCAGTCGTATCAAAAAAAGCCATATTTCTAAATATTATTGAATATTTAAATAGTACATTTCATTACAAACGACCATTTCATTATATTTTATGATCTAAATAATATTTTTTTGAGCGGAAATGTACCATTTCTCCAAAAATATCCAGTCTCATTATTTACAGATAGAAATATGAAAATCTAGAAGCAGACATAGGTACTCCAATAATTTATATTGTAAATATATCGGAAAATAACGTATATAGTTTTAAAATTTGTCCTAAAAATAAATTATGCCTTATTGCATTGGACAAAGTCTTTGCCACTTAGAATATTGATTTTGTTAAATAAAAGTAAAATATATATTGTCTACTATTATATTTGAGATATAGTGGTAGGTACACAGATTTAATTTAGCCCACCATCATTTTTAATCAAATGTCAGTATTTTTAGTATGATATTTTGGTTTCCTAAAAATGTTTATCTTATTGATCTTTTCTAGTATTTTTTTTTAACATCTGATTCACTTCAGTACAACTATATTTCTATTAATTAAATGTATAACTAACAAAATTGAAAATAATATGGCAAAACTAAATTTTTTGTAATATACTCGTATAAATTTTTCTCTAGTTTTTAATGGCTGAAGGCAATAATCGTTTATTAAAAATGACATCATTTTACGTTGAATGAATATTGAAATAGAAAAATGAAACCCAAATTCCTGCGTATTCCCAAGTCCTCACACATATTTCAAGAGTCAAGTTTAATTTAAAAATATCCTGATGGTCTTGAACAATTGAATATCGACGTTTTATTTCTATATAATATATTATATATTTGTATGACTATGAAATATTAAAAGGAAGATTATTACGTACCTAATAAGAAATTTATGAATGTGACAATAAGAAGTTTATAACACAAAGTAAGTTTAAATATAACAATAAAGTGTCGAGTTCAAACTTCCGCCTTGAACTTTTAACTACCACATCAATTAATTTCTATTCTTGGTATACAAGTACTTCAGCACTTCAAAACTCATATCATACTGCGTGCACCCATCAAAGATAAAAGCTTGTTGAAAATTCAAAACTATAAACACAACAACATTTTAAGAACTGTTATTCACAATAATTAGAAAAATTAATAAACCTATATGAAATACATTCTCGTCAAAATGCTGAAATCCCTTGTGATTATTCATAAGAGTTTAAACTTTAAACCATACAATTGTGTTTGCTTATTGAGAACAAAATGAATATTTTATAATAAATTATTTATTTACATCTCAAGAAGTGGAAATATATCCTGCAGAATATTACCTGTGTCAATTTAAATCCTTTTTTTAAATATACACATTTAAATGGCATTCATTGTATGTTTGAACAAAAGATCGTAACTGAAAGGTCCAGAACACCCCTCAAAATGTTTTCAAAATTTTAAAATTGTTTAAAACAACCGTTTATTTGCCACACCAACATACATGTTTTCAGTTAAAAAATATCGTTCTAAAATTCCAATTAAATTTACTAAATTTATACCGTAATATGCGATATATAGGACGTATTACTATATGATTAGGTAGGTCGTTGGTGTAGCTTCTCATAATATATTGGAATTGATAGACGATGACCTCTATCGATTCTGGCGACGATTAAAAACGATAATATTATATTTGCGCACTTTAAAAATATTGTTATAACACCTATAATATATCATAATAGCGTCATCAGCCAGACACCAAAATAATGGTCGTTTTATTACTTTAAAATAGTAATTTTTGTTTGTTAAAATAAGTAAACAAGAAAACGTAATTTTACTATCAAATTATATTTGACCAAATATCAAAACTTAAATTCAGTATTTACTATAATTACAATTACCATATTTTAGATTTCCCCTCCTTGTCCCAAAAAAAAAATATCTGGTTAGGCCTTGGTGACTTACAAATTAATATTATTACCTAGGTACTGAGTTATTTATGATAAACTAAATTTAATAAAAACAAAATAATAATACATTTTAATTACCTACATACTTTTTAAATGTATTATTTTATTCTTTAATTAATTCTTTAATCATAGAAATTCTTTAAATTTGTAAGACATTTTACATACCTATATTATGTAAAATAAAAAAAATAAATAAAAAATTATTCACAGCTTACAGGCAGTAGACATTGTTTTTTTATAATTTAAAAAAAAAAAAGGTATGGGTAAGTGGATGTCGCTCTGCTGTACAGTAGGTTACAAGTGGGTCACTGTATAATGGATAGTATTAAATTTGAATTCAATGATATAATATCACTGTATAAGAAAAACGATTCTGAGCGGAGACGGTTTGTCAGTCTAGGTATTAGACATACCTATTATAGGTATACCTATCTATAGTATCTATACTTATCTATAATAACATCTCAGCTTATACCAGTTAAGAATTCATGGTGTTGGACAATTTACCAGTTAATGGTGTTAATATTGTTATTGCGGTGGGTATGTATTGAGATCGATATTGACCAGTAAAAAAAACTATTTAAAAAATTTGAACAGAAGTTAAATTTGAATTGAGCCGACCTTTTTAATCAACATAATATATGAAAACGATTGTTTTTTTTTTTCAGATGGACTGGTATAGTTGTTTGGCACCTATTTCGTTCGATTGCGATTTTTTTTTCCTAATATAGTAATATAGATTTGTGTCTGCTCTTGACACTTAATACCAGCCGTTGTTTTTATTAGTCGATGGCATGAGACAATGATTTTTCAAAAATCCCATGGTTGTTATTCCGGTTAGGAATAAATTAATAAAATTC
>NC_042493.1:63769476-63772354 GCF_005508785.2 Acyrthosiphon pisum
GAAATTTTGATCCCTAGTTATATAGTATTTAAATTTTAAACTAATAGACGATACTCACATTTGGTATTTAATATTATAACTGCAGCCTTAACTAATATAGTTAGGGAACAATAATTATTATAAGACAACTTACCATGAAACTCTTATAAACGTACGCATTGTAATTATTCTTGGAAATTCTACATTTATAGTTATTGCGAATAGCGATTTGCGATTCAATAATAATTGAACGAAAGTAGGTACCGGGCTTGTTATAGATTAAATGGAAATTAGAATTTGGATTTTTGGAATTTGTTTTATGACAGTTCTATTGTATACACAATATAATTAATACTCTTATTTCTCACTATTGATAAACATTTATAGATCTACGATTTTATCATTATATTTATTGTTAATAAGTAGTAATAATTAACTTTATAAATATATTATAGCTATTACAATAAATAAAATATTAATTAGATTTTGGAACCAAAAAAAACCAAAATAACCTCTACATCAAAATAAAGGTTTTTGGTTTCGGTTTTGGTTCCTAAAAAAATGTATTTAAGGATTCCGGTTCGTTCGCAAGATTTTCAAAAGATTTTGGGTCCAAAACTGGTTAATTTCGGTACGGTTCCAGTCCCTGGTTTAAAGTTTGAATTTAGTAATCTTTATACTGTGGTAGTATGCTAACTAACGCGTAGATAACTGATTTAATGATAACGGTAGAAGACGCAATTTCTATATTTATTAATGGTTCATATTTGAAGTTTAGTTTAACTATAAATTATTGTATTATAATTTTATAGTTAAAATACCTACCGGCCACCTAGTTAAATATGAACAAAATATGTTAAAATATATAATATAATATAATTATTTTTATTTTTTAGTATTTATAATTTGTTGGTAATTGGTGAGTATAATTTGTTAATGTGTAAATTATCTAAAAAAATATTCCCGACTATTAACAATGTCTTTAATTCATCATATATATATTTTCTGTTTCAAATACTAAAACGGGTACAAATTAACTTAAAAGACAATTGATTGTAGAAAATCAGAAGAACACTGCCTTGATGTCACCCCTTAAATGATCATTTTGAAATAACAAATCGATAAACATTGACTTGTTCATATTAAACATTTTAAATAAAAATTAAAAACCATTTCAACATTTAAACATTGAAAATCATAAGAAATTTAGTACTTATTTATGCATAATATGTAAAAATTAGAAATTTAAAAATTAGAGAAAAAAAATGATATAATTAACACTATAACAGTAATATATCAACATCAAAATTATAGCAAGATATATCCCTTTTAGCATACATCTTTGATCAATAGGATCTGTAAGTCATGTGCGTCTGCTTGTGTACCGTCAAACGGCCAATTTCACTGAATGACTTGTCGCATACATCACAGTTCTACGGTTTTTCACCAGTGTGCATGAGTCGATGTTTCTTCAAACTGGCATTTTCAACGAGTGACTTGTCGCATTCATCACAATATTGTACGGTTTTTCACCAGTGTGTATGCGTTGATGTGTAGTTAAATTGCTACTTACAGAGAAAGCCTTGTCACATATTATATCGCAAGCGTACGGTTTTTCGCAAGTGTGCGTGCGTCGATGTGCCGTCAATTGGCAACTTTGAGAGAAAGAAATTTCACATATGTCGCATGCATACAGTTTTACACCAGTGTGCGTGCATCGATGTGCTGTCAAACAGCCACATTTACTGAATGACTTGTCGCATAGATCACAGTTGTATGGTTTTTCACCAGTGTGCGTGCGTCGATGTGCCGCCAATGAGCCACTTTCCGAGAAAGGCTTGTCGCATACGTCGCAAGCGAATGGTTTTTCACCAGTGTGCGTGCGTCGATGTGCCGTAAAATTTCTACTTACAGAGAAAGCCTTGTCACATACATCGCAAGCGTACGATTTTTCGCCACTGTGCGTACGTCGATGTGCAATTAAACCACCATTTACAGAAACCGCTTTGTCACATACGTCGCATGCGTACGGTTTTTCGCCAGTGTGGGTGCGTCGATGTGCCGTCAATCCGCTTCTTCTAGAGAAAGTCTTGTTGCATACATTGCAAGCGTATAATTTTTCGCCAGTGTGCGTGCGTTGGTGTACCGTCAATTGGCGAATTTGAGTGAAATGCTTGTCACAGTCATCACACGGGTAAGAAATCTTCTCCATACGTCTGCTGGGTTATTTCAGTATGTTATTATTAGTAAATAATTTATTTAACACGTAAATATTAATTTTGTATACAATAATTTAGTTTCTATGCTATTTTGTTTATGATCGAATTGAAGCTATTGCCATCTCCAGATTTTTAAGCCAGTTCTTGTTGTATTACTTTTTAAACTTTAAATAGAGTAATTTATGGTTAATGATAATAATAAGCTCGATTATATAGTGTATAGAAGGAAAAAATACGTGATGTTGAAATTTAAAAACATATTTAGTAAATTAATTATTTTTTTTTTAAAATTATGCCTAGCTCTAGTTTTGTCGATTGTGTGTTTAAAAAAAAAGTTGTTGATAAAAACTGTTTAAAAAAAAACGAGCAATCCAAAAACGATATTCGAAATAGGGGTTGCCGTTTAAAAAAATTAAGTTGTGTTGCGGATCCTTAAGATACACGAGTTAAAAAAGTTGTAAGTCATAGAAATGGTTGACCCATTAGTCTAGTTTAATGTCCCGCAAATATGATTGAAAAATATTTATATGGTAATCAGTGATGAAGTTTATCCTGTTTCCGCGGACACATGGTATTACACAAAAAATTATACAAAATTATAAATGTATTTAAAATTTTAAAATAATTACATTTTACCCAACAATGATCTGTTAGTTCTATGGTATCGCCTGTATAGAATG
>NC_042493.1:63772404-63773664 GCF_005508785.2 Acyrthosiphon pisum
TACGAAAACGATTGATGGTCAAGTTCCGGTGTGAAGAAGGTCTTGATTACGGTGGTGTAGCAAGAGAGTGGTTGTATTTATTGTCCCATGAGATGCTTAATCCCCAATATGGATTATTTCAATACTCCAGAGAAGACAATTATACTTTACAAATAAATCCGGACAGTTCAATTAATCCAGTATGTTTTATTTACAATTTAGTGGAACTATAATATTATAATTTTTAATTTTTAGGAACACCTATCTTATTTCCATTTTGTTGGTCGTATAATTGGAATCGCTATTTTTCATGGACACTATATTGATGGAGGATTTACAACCCCTTTTTATAAAATGTTGCTAAACAAACCAATTACTCTGGAAGATATAGAAGGAGTAGATCCTGAATTACATCGTAGTCTCACATATATATTGTAATTACTAATTGGCCAAGTAACTTTATAAATACTCTATTTTATGTTTTTTTTTTTTTTTGTAGGGAAAATAAACTTGAAAAAGATATAATTGATACTACTTTTGCGGTCGAACAAAGTAGCTTTGGTGTATTAAAATTGCATGAGCTCAAAACTGGTGGACAAAATATTCAGCTCACGGAAGATAATAAAAAAGAATATGTCAAGTATGTTAATAGATTGTTACCTTTGTATATTATGTTAATATTTAATAGTATAATACAAACTACAATTTAAATGTATTTAGATTATATGTGACGTACAGATTTATGAGAGGAATTGAACAACAGTTTTTGGCATTGCAAAAAGGCTTAACTGAAGTAGTTCCTGGAACATTGCTAAAGCCTTTTGACGAACGTGAGATTGAATTAATTATCAGTGGTATTGGCACCATTGATATTGAAGATTGGAAGCATAATACGAGGCTCAAAGTGATTATTTTTTTATACTTAAAAATCTAACAGTTAAAAATATTCTCAAATTAATATTATTTCATATTTTATATTCAGCATTGTGCATCAGATATGCCTGTGGTGAAATGGTTTTGGGAAATAATTGAACAAAACTATAGTCAAGAAATGCGTCTCAGCTGTTACAATTTGTTACTGGAAGTTCTAGAGTTCCTCTTCAAGGTTTTAAAGCACTTCAAGGTAAATAATGATTTATTTAATAGGAATAATTAATGTGCATCTATTGACACATAATATATTTTAATTAAGGGTCAACTGGAGCAGCTGGGCCTCGTTTGTTTACCATACACTTGACTGATGTACCTACTGATAATCTCCCCCAAAGCGCATACCTGCTT
>NC_042493.1:63773764-63777209 GCF_005508785.2 Acyrthosiphon pisum
GTGGGTAAGTCGATGTCGTTCTGCTGTACAGCAGGTTACAAGTGAGTCACTGTATAATGGATAGAATTAAATTCGAATTCAATGATATAATATCACTGTATAAGAAAAACGATTCTGAGCGGAGACGGTTTGTCAGTCTAGGTATTATACATACCTATTATAGGTATACTTATCTATAGTATCTATACTTATCTATAATAACATCTCAGCTTATACCAGTTAAGAACTCATGGTGTTGCCGTGTTGGACAATTTACCAGTTAATGGTGTTAATATTGTTATTGCGGTGGTATGTATTGAGATCGATATTGACCAGTAAAAAAACTATTTAAAAAATTTGAACAGAAGTTAAATTTGAATTGAGCCGACCTTTTTAATCAACATAATATATGAAAACGATTGTTTTTTTTTTCAGATGGACTGGTATAGTTGTTTGGCACCTATTTCGTTCGATTGCGATTTTTTTTTCCTAATATAGTAATATAGATTTGTGTCTGCTCTTGACACTTAATACAAGCCGTTGTTTTATTAGTCGATGGCATGAGACAATGATTTTTCAAAAAATCCAATGGTTGTTATTCCGTTAGGAATAAATTAATAAAATTCAGTTGCCGATATAACATTCAAATGAACCCGATAAATGCAAACGCGTCGAACACGGCGAAGTTCACTGTATATTACCTATAAAGAGTAGAGCATTAATAATCAATAATTTTCATGTAGGTACAATACAATTTATATTTTAGATTCTGAGCGGAGCGAGGAAGCTATTGTTTTTACAATGGTGTTTATTATTTTTTTATTTTTTATTTTTATATCCTGTATACAAAATTTCTTCCAGAAGGAGAGTTTCGATTTCAACATATAATACCTTATCTTTTAGCAAATTGGATCAAGATGGTACTTTAGAGAGGTCATTTTTCGATTTAGTTATTTAATGCCACGGGAAAAACCACTGGAAAATTACGAAAAAACGCTAAAAATGGGATTTTAATTTCTAACGCTTTGTTTATCACCATAGAAACGAATAAAAAATTATAATAATTTAATATTAATTCAACTTACATGATAAAATAAATAATAACAAAATATAAAATATCTAGACTGACAAACCGTCTCCGGTCAGAATTGTTTTTCTTATACAATGATATTTTACCATTGAATTCAAGTCTAATACAACCATTATACAATGACCCACTTGTAATCTACTGTACAGCAGAGCGACATCCACTTACCTGCTTTTTAACATCAAAAATATCATTTGGGTAATGTGTAATAAGTATGACTCTATATAACACCTCAATCGAATCAATCATAAGATTCAATATTGTAGGACACCACCTAGAAAAAGTGTGTTTACTGTTTACTAGATTACACATTAAAACGAAAATGTTGTTGTCACACGCGTGCAATGAATTACATATTGTAGGTACAATGTACATATTATAATACATATTTTTTTTAATACGTCAGTTCTATACCTTTACTTCAGTCGTGTAAGGTTTCAGGTAAAATATTGTAGTCGTGTAATAAATTGCACTCACTTACTTTTTTCTAAAAAATAACCTGGTATTATTTCCTCGTAGAATAACCGTCATTAATATTTACACGTTAAAAATATAATATAAAGTTTTGAACGTATTTGTTTTATTTGTTACTCCACTGGGACAATGGAGCTACAATATGAATGTAACATTCAACTGGACTGCATCGAGTAGTCTGACTAGTGAGTACGCAGGATGACGTTTTGTGAGCAATATGATATTATTGTAATTTACACACAAAGCAGAGCCCTCATTTGCATTCATTGGCGTATAATTTACTCATACCCAAATCCATTCAAACCATTGAATGTAATGTCCTTATGTTACATAATACTCGAAGGTTAATGAACGTAATGAAATACAATATTGATATTATGAGCATTGTACAATGTGCCTACAGCATATACGGCACGATCTGCACAATTATTGTGCCACAAGATATGATCGAATATTAATTGTTTATTTCCCCATAAAATTATTTACATTATTTATATTCTTAATAATTTAGAAATTATATTTAAATATTAATATTAACTACAAAAAAAAATATGGCGTACCTTGGGGTGGTAGGATGGGATGAGAGTGGGTGAATGGGACGATTTCCCTCGTTCAGTGTGCTATTATAATATTTACATATTTCTTTCAAAAAATATTTTACATCTATAATTTTGAAGTCGAATAAATATCGAAAAAAATTGTTGCTTAAAATATTTTGACATTTAGATTCTGAGTGGAACGATGAATGTATTGATTTTACAATGATGTGTGGTTTTTTTATTTTTTTATTAATTTTTAATTTTTTAATTTTTGTGTCTGTCATCACGGTTCGGGGCAGTAAAAATGCTTCGATTTTCTTCAACAGTATCTTGTTCGGTGGGAAAGTGAATCTAGTTGGTGCATTCGGGAGGTCAAAATTTTAAATTTCCAATAGTTTTCAAAAGCGCTGTGAAAATGACGAATTCTGTTACACAGACTAGTATCTCATATAAAAATTAAAAAATGAAATTTTACTCAGCACAAGTGTGGCTACACATATCAGACAAATGAAAAACGTATGCAAATCTCAAATAGGTACCTGAGAAAAAAATCATCAAACTGTAAACCATTCTGAAAAAGTTATCATCCCAGCCTCAGGTTAAAAGACACAAAAAATAATTTAATTGGTGCGGTCAATTATATTACACATTTTCACGTAAAATGCATGGCTAATCTCCATAAATGTTACCAAGACACGTCTTGATTGAAGTATAGTTCACATAATACAAATAATGAATTATTATTAACAATTTTAGATTCTGAGTGGAACGATGAAAGTATTGATTTACAATGATGTGTGTTTTATTTTGTGTCTGTCATCACCTTATAGGACAGTAAAAGTGCTTGGATTTTCTTCAACAGTACCTTTTCTGATAGGAAAGTGAATCTAGTTGGTACTTTGGGTGGTCAAAAGTAACATTTTTCCAATAGTTTTCAAAAGCGCAGTGAAAAACAAAAGAAAAATTAAGGAAAAACGGGAATTTTTTCGCAAAAGCTGTTTTCGAGAAAATCGATTTTAGTTTTTGGTTTAACTTTAAAACAAATAACCTTAGATACATGAAATTTTTACTGGTTGTTTATATTTCCATTTTCTATACATGATAAAACTTTCAAAATATTTTGATTTGTTTTGAACTATTTAGGGACATTTTCAGTTTCCAACTTTATTAGTTTTTTTTTCTATGAATGTCAATAAAACATTATTTGTCGAGTAAAAATACTTGAAAATTTAATACAAGGCTCCTACTATATTGTTACAATGACATTTGTAAAAATATTAAAAATCTGAAGTCGCAGTTTTTTTTTTTATTAGCATTTAAAGTTCAAAAAGGTGGGTAAGTGGATGTCACTCTGCTGTACAATAGG
>NC_042493.1:63778319-63791049 GCF_005508785.2 Acyrthosiphon pisum
GGTTTGAAAATATAATACAAGATTCCTCATAATATGTCTACCTTTATCAAAAAAAAAAATGTCTACAAGAAAGTCAAATTAAATTTTTATGAGCGTTTGAAGTTCATATTTTTACAACATTTGATATTCGCTCGATTTCTCATGTGACAAAACTCTTATTTTATTGTAATTAAAAAACGAATGACTATAGATAATTGAAAATTTCACTGAATGTTTATATAAGCATTTTCTATATTATACGATAAAATTTTGAAAATAATTTGACTCTTTTTGAGCTGTGTACAGACATGGTCAGTTTTCAATTTTTTAGTTTTTTTTTTCTATAAATACCAATAAAGTTTTATCTGTTGGGCCAAAAAGTGTATAAATGTAACACAAGGTCCTGATATATTGTAACAATAGCAGTTGAAAAATATTAAAAATACATAGGCACAATTTTTTTTTATAAGCATTTAAAGATCGAATTTTGACAAAATTTATCAAATTTTAATTTGAATAATTATTTTGTAGTTAAATATGTATAAAATGTTCAACTTTTGTATCTAAGAATTGAAAATTTAGAACAAGATTCCACGTAAGTAATTAATTATGTTACCAAAAAATCTAAAAAATACATTTACACAGTTTATTTTTATAGTCATTTTAAGTTCAAATTTGGACGAAATTACATATTAAAAATCTGGAATAACTATTTAAGTTATTTTGTTGTGATTGTATAATATATTTCGTGGGTATACTTGAAACTTCTTAAGTATACCATTATATATATATGATAGTATCACGGTTCGTTGTTGATGTATAACGCGTTATATAAGTACCTAATGGATATTGTGATATGATTAATTTGGAATTTATTATAGGTACCTATTATAGGTCAATTTTTTTTTATTACCATATATAATATTATGTCTTATACCTAGACTGACATACTGTTTCCGCTCAGAATCGTTTTTCCTATACAATGATATTATATCATTGAATTTAATAATTTAATACCATCCATTATACAGTGACCCACTTGTAATTTACTATACAGCAGAGCGACATCCACTTACCCACCTTCGTTTGTATTGTAACGTTATAATTTAGAATGATACATATTTAATATTATTACAGAGTTCTCTTGCTAAAACAGTTTAAAAAATTCAGGTTTTAGGGCTGAAACTGACAAAAAAAAATTCGGTTTTGGTTTCGATTTTGTATACTGGATTCCAATTTTTTTTGGTTTTGGTTTTTAAATGGTTTATACCAGTTTCTAAAATCGGTTTCCAGCTCTGGACTTTTTACGTTCATTCATATTTTTTATTTATTTGAATCGTGGATCACTTTCGAATCGTGTATCACATTCGAATCGTCTATAGTGCAAAGTAAACTTTCCAAAATGTTCAAGATACCAATGATTTTCAACAAAAATACCTTTTTTAAATATTATATTTCCTCTCAAGCCCTTCTTAAAAAAACCTACATACTTTGTTACTGTTATTAAACCAATATAATATACAACGCTTAATTTAATCCACTACCTACATACTATAATATTTATTGGACTCCAATAACTGAAGTTAATCAATTATTAACTGTTAAGCTTATTTTTATTGCCAAGCTTAAAAATTAAAGTATGTTTTTAAATTAATTATTTTCACCCAGGTTCTACTTCTTCTCTTGCTTTGGATATAGCTTACTAGATTTAAAATTTGGTTAAGAAGCAGAATGAGTGATTATAGACTAGTGGCACTTTTGAGTAAATGTAATATTTGCATACCTATCTACTTTACAATTGACATTGCCAATATTATAATTTTTCACTATTGCTTCTAACTAAATAGTTGTATACTTAGTTAGTATTTATTATTTAGTTGTTATTGTTATTATCAAGCCATGATTAAGCTATAGGGCCCCTCCATGACCATGTACCCGAGCACACAACGGATACCGTACAATAGCGGGGCCCTGGTGGGTAGTATATTATTCTACTTTGTCATTAAGTTTTTTTGTACTTATTATATACATCCAATAAATAATATTTGTATAAACTGTATTGACATCCAATACATTTTTTATTTCTTCACTCCCAAGTCTTTTAAGCATATTCTGGGATTTTTTTTTTTCGTTCCTTTTTAATATATGAAAAATATTCTACTTTAGAACATGCAATTTAAAATAATAAGTAGGTATACAATATTATTGTCATATAAAAAAGTAAAACCTCAAAAATGGTTATAATACATAATATTATATGAAAAAAATATTTTCTTTGATTGTTATTTTTTATTGACTTAATTATGTTGGATAATATTTTCAAAATGATAGGTCCTACCCTAAAAAAATAATCAAGTTTATTTTATTAGAGTCAAATTATTTTCCAAGAAATCCAGTGCAATCATATTGAAGGTGCATAAAAAAATTGAAATTATCGATATAACTTAACTTCACTTCATAATATTATGTAACATATGTTGAATTGATAGTATAAAAGTAACTGAGTATAAAAAAGAAGAAGTCCTATAACTGACTGACTCACGGATTGCTTTATAATCAACCTACAGCCAAAACTATGACAGCTAGAGACTTGAAATTTTTGTGTTTCATGGTAGGTACCTTCGTTGTACCATTGTGTAAGGAATGAAAGAGTGCTCGGTTTCAGAGATTTGTTGGCTTATGAAAAACTAATAATATTATTTTGTATGTATATGTTTTGTTTTGTATGTTACATAAAATAAAATAGTGAGTATAATTGGATACAATTTATAACTTCAGACCTGCATTTTAAACTTAGTCAAACTATCCAAATTAGTGTTGAAAAATCAGTGTAGCTTACATTTATCAGAGTTTAAGACCGGGAAAATCCATTGGCATTTAATTTGTCAAAGGCAACGCCAGGCAAGTTCAGTATAATATTATATTGATATAACAGCATTAAAAATATTATAATATATAACATTAACCCCCTCAAATTGAAAATCCTTGGTTATAAAGTACTTCTTATCGTTGAAAAGTGTAAGTAAATTGATTTCATATAGTTATTAGTTCCGTAATTTACTTAACAAATTCATTACCTATATTATAGTTTCTATAGTGACGAATCTAATTTACAGTGTTTGAAGACGTTTTATGAAAATTAGTTCAAAGAGTATAATATAAAAAATAAATACATAATTCACTTTGTATATATTTTTCTAATCTAAAAGACAACAAGTGCTTTTTAAAGTGTAAAAAGTAAAAACTTTTCAACATGTTTTCCAAAAACATTTTGTATTCTAGTATAAATTAAATGTACTGTATATTATGCTAAACATAAAATAAAAATGTTCTACTTATTAGTGTTATTTTTTTTTTTTGACCATCGATTTTATAAACCGATTAGAGACCAATAATATTGTACTTACTTGGTATACCATTTTCATTTTAGTATAACCATATGTTGTTATATATTTGTCTCGCTTTTTTTTTTAACATCGTCTATTCTCTCTTAATAAACTTGTGAATTCTATTAGCTATTAAATTAATAATAACGCATTTGAAATAGGTATTGTATCTATTGCATTTTTAAACTTAATGTTATGCCATATCTAGTGAAAATTTAGTATTTAAGCTATCGCCCTAATAACCCATAAAATACTTAATTTTATTTTTTCACCGGAGTTGACCGTGTTGTTGTTGTATCATTGAAGCAAAGGGTTGACGTTTCAATGCATCGTATAAGTTTCAATGTTTTTATGTATTTTAATGCTACATCCCAATTAAAAGAGCTTTTTGCGTACCATTCAATGTGTTCACAAAGTCGTAAAGGACTGCAAAAACATGTGATTAAGACGAATCCTATTCGATGTATACGAATAATTAATACTTGTAAATAGAAGTTTTATTCATCTTGAAAACATAAATTTACTCGACGGAAAATTATTTTATACCAGAAAAAAACTCGAATGAAAATAGCTTTTCATTTAGTCGGTAATATATTAAAATTAAATAAAAACGTAATTTTTACTGAAATTTGTACGCATGAAATAACTTTGAAGATTTGATTCACAAAATACAAGATTAAAATAAGTTTATAGATAACGGATGTATCTAAGCTATCTGAAAAGTGTATTTAATTTATAAATCTTATTTATTTAAAAATATAAATGAATATCACGTGTTTAGAGATAATATTGTTGAACGATATTATATCGTTGCATTCGATAAAACTATTCTGAGCGGAGCTGTCTGCAGTGGAGTAATGTACATAACTATTAATTTTTTTTAAAAAAAAAGCACGTTTTGAGGAAAATATTTTATTTAATAATATATAAAAACCAGGAAGTCGTCTAAAATGTCTATAAATAGCCCAACATTTTAAAATTAAATAGAAAACTTTATCACCCCCGAGATGGTTCTAAATTCCGTATTGTGTGTAAACGTCAGAATTTAAGAATCATTTATTTTTATAAACAAGGAGAAATAACATGAATTGAACAAATTTATATTTTTTCTGTCATATCTATTTCGATAGCTTTGTCTTATACATTTATATAATATACACAAAATACAAAATTATTTCAACGATTAGAAGAAAAATTGTTGTAGATTAGATTTTGGGTACGAATTTAAAGTATTATGATTAATAATTTCATAAATATATAATTCTGTTAACATAGAATATACTATCATTATAACTGTAGTTATGTTATAATAATTTATGTATCTGATAAAAATAGCATTACAATAATATTACATACCGTCGTCAGAAGACACATTTCAAAATACCTACCAAAGTTATTTTATAAAGAAAAATTAGAGGATTGCGAGGAGCATTCTCTCAAAAGACTATTTTCTGAGCATGAAAATATAAGGAGAATATTTTCAAAAATAAATTCTGGAGCGTTTCTAAGTATGAAATATTCTAAGAATATTCTTCAAAAGAATTCTCTCAGAGTATGTTCAAACTCGAAAATGTAATTCCATTAAAACAATAATTCAAACCTTTCTGTTTTAAAAATAATCTCTGTGAATAATACCAGGGAATTAATTTAACAGAAGATATTTTTAAATACCTAATTACTTAAATAACTTACATTTTTTCTTTTCATAATATACAAATATTTATTGAAATAAATACCTATACATATTTTTATATTTTACTAAAATTTCAAATTGTTTAAACCTCATATTATATTATATTCAGTGTTGAAATATTATTATTTACAATTTGAAATACCTATAATTTAAAACGTGCAATCAATTTTAATAATAGATTATGTTTATATGTTTAAACTTTAAAAGTTATGGGTTATTCAAATGTTGTGGCATATTGACGAATGTCCATAATAGGATAGAAATACAATTAATTTAATTATTTTTCAGACATGAAAAACGATTCTGAACGAAGATGGTATGTCAGCCTATTATCATATAAATAATAGATATTATATTGCTATTAATTACTATAATTACAATAATAGTAATTTATTTTACTTTTAATAATACAATATAAAATATCAATGAATAATAGCGATAAACAGACAATAGCATAAAATTAATCGAAATGTTTTGAAAATTTCACTGTGTACGTAATATTTAACAAAATAGGTACTTACACATTTTTTCAAATGATCCCAAAAAATATTTTTGAATTAAAAATTTATATCAAAAAAACTAAAATTGTTATTTTTCATTTAAACATCGAATTTCGTTCAAATTTGAACTTTAAATGTCTGTAATAAATAGTGTTCATATTTTTGGTTCTAAAATTAACTACTTATGGGGAAGTTTGTATTAAGTTTCCAAGCCTTAGCAATACGAATCGAACATACTATGATTCATTTTATAACTACCAAATAATTTACAGATTTTCTTGATTTTGACTACCTACTTTTCTCAAAATTTGAACTTCAAACAATTATAAAATAAAAATTTTGCCTATATAAATTTAAAAAAGGCGGGTAAGTCGTGGATGTCGCTCTGCTGTACAGTAGGTTACAAGTGGGTTACTGTAATGGATGGAATTAAATTTGAATCCAATGATATTATATCATTGTATACGAAAAACGATTCTGAACGGAGATGATTTGTCAGTCTAGGATATATTATTTTTAAAGAAAAACTTATGGAGAACCTTGTACCAAATTTTAAAAACTTAGTTATAAAAGAAAAAATTTTTACGATTTTTCAACCACTAAATTACTTGCAAATTTTCGCAATTTTGACATATTTCGTATAAATTTGAACTTTAAATGCTTATAAATAAAAATTGTGACAATGTATTCCTTTTATTTTGCAACTGCTATTGTAAAAATATGTTAGGAGCCTTGTATTAAATTTCCAAATCTTAGAATAAAAAAGAAAAACTTTTATGAATTTCTGTCTAAGATAATTTGAACATTGCCGTAATTTTTACGTATTTAGTCAAAATTTGAACTTTAAATGCTTATAAAAAAAAAATCGTGACTATATATTTCTTTTATTTTTCAATTGCTATTGTAAAAATATATTATGAGCCTTGTATTAAATTTTGAAATCTTAGATATAAAAGGAAAATTTTTTATGAATTTCTAGCATAAAATAATTTACGAATTTTCGTGATTTTTACATAATATGTTGTCAAAATTTGAACTTTAAATGCTTATAAATAAAAATTGTGACAATGTATTCCTTTTATTTTGCAACTGCTATTGTAAAAATATGTTAGGAGCCTTGCATTAAATTTCCAAATCTTAGAATTAAAAAGAAAAACTTTTATGAATTTCTGTTTAAGATTATTTGAACATTGCCGTAATTTTTACGTATTTAGTCAAAATTTGAACTTTAAATGCTTATAAAAAAAAAATCGTGACTATATATTTCTTTTATTTTTCAATTGCTATTGTAAAAATATATTATGAGCCTTGTATTAAATTTTGAAATCTTAGATATAAAAGGAAAATTTTTTATGAATTTCTAGCATAAAATAATTTACGAATTTTCGTGATTTTTACATAATATGTTGTCAAAATTTGAACTTTAAATGCTTATAAATAAAAATTGTGACAATGTATTCCTTTTATTTTGCAACTGCTATTGTAAAAATATGTTAGGAGCCTTGTATTAAATTTCCAAATCTTAGAATTAAAAAGAAAAACTTTTATGAATTTCTGTTTAAGATTATTTGAACATTGCCGTAATTTTTACGTATTTAGTCAAAATTTGAACTTTAAATGCTTATAAAAAAAAATTGTGCCTATGTATTTTTATAATTTTTGAATGGGAGTTAGAACAACATATGTGGACCCTTCTATTAAATTTTCAAGTATTTTGTCCCAGCTAATTTTTTTTTATCAACATTTATAAAAAAAAAATCAAAAAAAATCGATTATTTCAATTGCCTATAAATAGATTAAAAATTAGTGAAATATTTTGAAAATAAAACTATATAAAGAAAATGTCAATTTAAACAACTGGTAAAATTTTCAAGTGTCTACGACTCATACTTTTTGAATAATAACAAATATCAAAAATCGTTTGAGGCTAAACCGTTATTTAATGCGGTTTTGTAAAAATTTAAATTTCAAACACTCCTAAAAATTTTTTGTCTTAGTCCGGTTGAGTTTTTTTTACAGATATTTAAAGAAAAACTTATGGAGAACCTTGTACCAAATTTTAAAAGATTAGTTATAAAAGAAAAAAATTTTACGATTTTTCAACCACAAAATTACTTGCAAATTTTCGCAATTTTGACATATTTCGTATAAATTTAAACTTTAAGCACTTATAAAAAAATATTGTGACTAACGATTTTGGATTTTTTTTTATCACTGTGAGAACAACTTATAAGAAACCTTGTATTAAATTTTCAAAGTTTTCTATCCAACCAAAAATTTTTTATCGTTATTTTAAAAAAAAATACTTAGAAAAATTGAAAATTTCATTTGTCTATAAATAGCTCAAAAAAAGTCGAAACACTTTGAAAATGTAACCCTGTATAGACAACGCTAATATAAACATCTGTTGCAAATTTCAAGTGCTTACAATAATTATTTTTTGAGTTACAGTAAAATTAAGTTTTCGTTTTTGTCAAAAATTGGTTTTGCGTAAAAATTCGCGTTTTTCCGTTATTTTTTTAAGGTTTTTCCTGCCGCTTTTGAAAAGTATTGGGAAATTTTCACTTTTGACCCCCCAAAGTACCAACTAGATTCACTTTCCTTTCAGAAAAGGTACAACTTTTGAAAATCGAAGCATTTTTACTGCTCCAAAAGTTGTCGTCAGACACAAAAAAAAAAAAAAAAAAACACACATCATTGTAAAATCAATACATTCATCACTTCGTTCAGAATCTAAAAAATTTTAAATGTCTATAAAAACATTCTACGAGGAACATTGTTTTAATACCTCGAACTGTTTGACCTAGCTGAGATGTAATTGGTACCTATACGATTATACGTATAACTTTGTGTTAATATTATTTTCAAAGTTTTTGACCGACAAAACGAAATTTATATGAAAAAAATAAAGTTAAATGTCTATAAGGTTTAAAAAGCGTCAAATATTTTGAAATTTTTATCGTGTACTTACCTTTTTGTATAGAAAATGCAAATAAAAATAAATAAAAATACATTTTGTGAGCATCTAGTTTTGCATAAAAATTCCTGTTTTTCTTTAATTTTCCCCGATTAGTATGAAAAATTATTGATAAGTTTCCATATTAATCTCATAAAAATACAACTAGATCCAATTTGCTACCATGAACCGCCTTCAAAGTTGAAAGTCAAATTATTTTTATTGTCCCAAAACGTGATGACAGACTTAAAAAACACACACATCGTTGTAAAATTACATTCATCGTTCCACTCAGAGTTTAAAAATAATGTAAGTATGACGTTATCAAATAAATGTCATTAATAATATTGAGATATTATGTCTACATACTTTTTTTTTTTTTCCTGAAAAAGAAAAATTGCAATTGGCATAAGCTTGATACTTAATAATAAAAATAAAAACAAAACACAATTTATATTCATGTAGTGCATTTTGACTGCGCTCTACTATTTCTTTTACTCGTAGTCGCACACATCACTGATCACTTAAGCTCTTAGAAAATTGCCTATATTGATCTCCTTAAAAACCAGTCGGTATCGAATCCACTCAAATAAAACATTATTATGATACAATATAAAATAGATACCTACTATAATAATAATTAAACAATGTACGACTGTAATAATTATAAATGCATTCTGCATCACTTGATCGACGACCACATTGTACCTATACTCGCGGTGATTGATAATTATTATTATATTATTCTCAGTATAATATTATTATTCCACGGTAAAAATAAATAAATAAAAGAGAAAAAACGGAAGGACTTAAGGCCTACTCGTACATATTATTATTATTTTACACGCTCCAGATGTTTGGTACAAAGTCGGTTCACTGCGCTCAGCATAATTAAATAGATGTACATAATATTATTATAATACGAGTGTGCGAAAACGGTGTAGTGCGTTGCAATGATGATATCACGATATTAGGCAGAATTTCGAAGACGCGCCCGCACCGTCGCGGACAGTGTAATCGTCCCTCAGATTTGGACTGATGTGGATTATATTATTACTGTAATTTGCATGAGTATGCCGCGTATTATATAATAATATTGTAATGTATTATGATTTTGTATCGTATCGCGTAGTCGTGTCGTGGCCAGGCCGGTTGCAGAGTAATAAAAAGTGTCGAGACAACCCTCTACTCGGTGTCGGCGACCGTGCAGCGACAACATATTTAGATCTCCGTTCCGTATGTTGTTAAGACGTGTTAACTGGTATATATTATTGTTGTTGTATAACAAATTGTATTAATAAGCTGGGTGGAATAATCGTCGTGACGACTGACGAGAGAAGTAGACTGAGAAAGAGACAGCCAGTACTGTCTCGGAGGAGAAGTCACCTAGATAATCGTTTCACCCGTAATCCGTTCGCAAAGGGCGACCGACACGATTTTTGTGATTTTTAAAAACAATATATAAATAATATTTACGCTTTTTTAAGGACTTATTTATATATTTGACCATGTACTGAGTTTTTTTTTATCAAATCATAACTATAATATAACTTATATTTTATATTTTGTTTCCCCTGTATTAATATAGGTATAATAGGTACTTATTTAAAAATATTGGCTTAAGAAGATTGCGAATAAATATATTTTTGTGTATGATATAAGAGTTAGAAGTTAAGGCAGTAGGTAGAATGAAATAGCTACTCATTTCGAGTGTAGCTACCTATTAACCTTATTATTGCCACTTCACTCCGATTATCTAAACTTAAAATGATTATAAATAAAAAAATAATCGTTTATTCTGTATTTGATATTTAGCAGCCAATGTTTATAAAAACAATATTTTGCCTCAGATTATAATATTATAATACTATTATTAATATTAGGAAATTAAAATTATTGCTTTTAAAAAATCACTGTCATAAAAAATTGTTTTAAACAAAAAATAAACAGAATATTTGATACTAGGATTGTTAAGTATATTAAATGTATCAATCGCCGAGAGTGTACAAAACGACAATAATTCAGTGTCTATAGTATAGAAAATAATAAGTATAGACTCTATACACCACGACCGTGTCTGGGTAATTTTTTTTTTTATCCACTCCATATATCAAATGAAGAAATCGCCTCCAAATAATAATTGTATTATATAATTATAGACGTTGTTGAAAAGGTTCCTATTAGTAATATTCATTTAACGTACACGATAATACAATTTTTCGAAAAACCTTTGGTAGGTACCTACTTAGGTACATATTATTAAATTTAAGTCCACGTGATGCGATTGTCATCAGTCAATTTAAAAAGGTCATCTACTCTTAGAGCTTTTCGGTCCATCGGTGAAAAGTTGCACTGGAAACGGGTATAACGTTTATAAGGTCCATTTGCCGGTCCTATTCGACTAGAAATTTCGGATTTATTACATCGCCGAACGTTTGTGCATCGTCTGCCCGGAGATTTGTAGCGAACCCGTCGTTTGCGCGCACAATTAGTTTAGGACTTATCCCTAAAACAAATCCGGGGAGAGCAATAGAAACGTTGGCCACCCTCGTTTTCCATCAATTTCAATATTATAATATACTCTGATTATGCCAAACATTTGTGTATCATTTGTACATAATAATAATATAGAAATGTGAACCGACTCTCGTCGTTAGGGCACAAATTAGTAGGCGCACATATTATATATTGGAAATTCGCGTATTTCACGTACCAACAGCGACATACGTGTCACGTGTAACTTCCCTTATATTCTAATATAGTATGTTGATTATTACAATTACCATTATACGTCGCCTGGGTAAGTTTTTAAGTATTAATTTTATCTGTTATCTACAACATCATACTATTACCATCAAAGTATTTAAGTTCATAATTTATTCATCTATTATATTCCTAATTTAAAATAGTTAAAAAGAGACTTTTCAAAAAACACGATTACACCAAAAATATATAGCGATTGAGTAAGAGAGAAGTGTCCGAATTCAATGCCATGTTTAATATCGTTTTTTCAAAGTTCAAACTTTCTACTGAGAACAAATAAAAGTAACCACCACAAATGACCATATTATATTATAGTACCTACCTACTATATCACGAGTGAATGTAGTTTACAATATTATATATATATTACATATTATAATATATTATATTACACACACAATTATAGCGACCATAGTATTTTTTGAAATAAATAGTCAATAGGGGTTATAAGTTGAATAAAAAAAAGGTGGGTAAGTGGATGTCGCTCTGCTGTACAGTAGGTTACAAGTGGGTCACTATATAATGGATAGTATTAAATTTGAATTCAATGATATAATATCACTGTATAAGAAAAACGATTCTGAGCGGAGACGGTTTGTCAGTCTAGTTATTAGACATACATATATTAAAGGTATACTTATCTATAGTAATAAAAAAAATTGACCTATAATAGGTATCAACAATAAATTCGAAATTAATCATATCACAATATCCATTAGGTACACGTTATACATCAACAACAAACCGTAGTACTATCATAGATATATTATAATAGTACACTTTAGAAGTTTCAAGTACCCACAAATAATATTATACAATCACAACAAAATAACTAAAATAGTTATTCCAGGTTTTTTAATATGTAATTTCGTCTAAATTTGAACTTAAAATGACTATAAAAATAAACTGTGCTTATGTATTTCTTAGAACTTTTGGTAACAGAATTAAATATTTACGCGGAATCTTGTTTTAAATTTTCAATCCTTAGATATAAAAGTTGAACATTTTATAAATTTTTAACACCAAAATAATTATTCAATTTTAAATTTGATAAATTTTGTCAAAATTTCAACTTCAAATGCTTATAAAAAATAATTGTGCCTATGTATTTTTAATATTGCTATTGTAACAATGTATCAGGAGCCTTTTATTAATTTTTTACACTTTTTGGTCCAATAGATAAAACTTTATTGATATTTACAGAAAAAAAAAACTTAAAAAATTGAAAACTTACAATGTCCGTAAACAGCTCAAAAAGAGTCAATGTATTTTCAAAATTTTATCGTATATATAAAATACTAATATAAATATTCAGTGAAATTTTCAAGTTTCTACAGTCACTTGTTTTTTAATTACAACAAAATAAGAAAATCGTCTCATGAGAAATCGAGCAAATATCAATGTTATAAAAATATGAATTTCAACGCTCATAAAATGTAATTTGACTTTCTTA
>NC_042493.1:63791132-63831094 GCF_005508785.2 Acyrthosiphon pisum
TAAAAATTTTTACGAATTATAAAGTCAACATAATTAGGTAATTTTCGTGATTTTTCCATATTTTGTCAATTTTTGAACTTTAAATGCTAATAAAAAAAAAACTGCGACTTCAGATTTTTAATATTTTTCAAATGTCATTGTAACAATAGAGTAGGAGCCTTGTATTACATTTTCAAGTATTTTTACTCGACAAATAATGTTTTATTGACATTCATAGAAAAAAAAACTAATAAAGTTGGAAACTGAAAATGTCCCTAAATAGTTCAAAACAAATTAAAATATTTTGAAAAATTTATCATGTATAGGAAATGGAAATATAAACAACCAATGAAAATTTCATGTATCTACAGTCATTTGTTTTAAAGTTACACCAAAAACCAAAATTAATTTTCTCGAAAACAGATTTTGTGTAAAAATTCCCGTTTTTCCTTAATTTTTCTTTTGTTTTTCACGGCGCTTTTGAAAACTATTGGAAAAATTTTACTTTTGACCCCCCAAAGTACCAACTAGATTCACTTTCCTATCAGAAAAGGTACTGTTGAAGAGAATCCAAGCATTTTTACTGTTCTAAAAAGTGATCACAGACACAAAAAAAAAAAAAAAAAAAAAACACACACATCATTGTAAAATCAATACATTCATCGTTCCACTCAGAATCTAAAAAAAAACACTTAAATTAAAAACACTTAAACTCTTAAATCAATAGATTTCTGGAATTGAACAAAAATTAAATTCTTATCGTTGAACCACATAAATACTCAGCCGAGCGACAACTACACGTCTGCAAACCTTCATGAACGGGGTTAACTTTTCTGAGCATCTTTCAAATTTGTTGGTGAATTCTTGAAATTTGTTGGATAACTTTTAACTTTTGTTATGCTTTAAGTTCAGGCGTATTGAATTTTCACTAGAATATGCTGTCATCTTCACGCCATCGGTGCAACTATTTGTCGGGCCTTTTTTAATGACTTAACATTATATTATGTTTCTGAACTTGTCTGCAGCTATATTATTATATAGGACTTATATATTATTATAGCTGTGTCAGTTTTTTCAGAGATGAATTATATTGTATCTAAATCAAATTAGATCCCGGATCATCGACGAACACCTGAACGTGATAATGAAGGATTAGCGTACACACATCATATCACAGATATCAAGCAGGTAAATACATGCTTTTCAGCTGGGAAAACCTGAATTTTTCTCATTGAAGGATTTTCTTTAATTTTTAATTTTTAATAATATTTATTAAATTCATCATTTTACAAATTAAGCGTGTTAATTATTATTTTTTTTTTTTTGAAAATTAAATGAGGTTTTGATTTTGGCTTGACTTTCGTTGTTTGTTATGGCTCTTGAAAAGGTTTCAAATTCCTAAGTGGAAATATATATAACATATTAATTTCAGCTGACACAGCCTTTTAATATTTTCTAACTATGGTAAATATTGTCAAATATTTTTAAAGGTTGCGTAAATAATTAGGAAATATTTTAGTTATATTCTTTGACGATGAATTTCATATTTATAAAATATTTTATAAAAAAAATGTATAAAACCTTTTCATGGAAACTTAGTAAAAATATTTAGTCAACGTTTTTATGCAATCATAATATAGTACAGTATTACATTACCATGAGAAGATAATATTTATTTAAATACATTTTTAAGATCAATAATATTAATAACAGAAATGTTTACCATACTTCTGACAAATATTTTAAATACAAATTAAGTAGATTACCCTATGTTTGATTAATAAAAACAATTAAATAGATAAAATGTAATAAGTACTTTTTTTAATAATCTGATACTTACCATTAGAATGTTTATCAAATTTGAGTTACGATAATATCGTTTTATGATATTTTATATCAACTAACGATATACCTAGATACATGGTTATAGCGCATAGTTTATTTATTTTTAAATATTTATATATAGTTAAGGTATGACAAGGAATTATTTCTTTAATCTAGTAATGGAGTCGCGTGGTTGATAGCGACCAACAAAGGGACAATAACAATTTATCTGTGCTTTGGTCATTTCATTAAATAATGTCTATACCTGAACCCTGTGCCATCAATAATGAAATGCTACATACACGCACATGCATGGGACGCGTGTACGTTCGGTGAGTGTGTATATAATATTATGTTAGAATTTTCATTCGAAGAGAATGTTAGAAGAAACTTTCACTCAAGGTATATCATGATCCACACGTTTCTTTTGGGTAAAAAACAAATAACTTATTTCATTATATTAATATATATTTACCAATTTTATTTTGTTATTGGTTCATATATAATTTCTTCGCGGTAATATAGGCGGCCCTGTAATAAGGTTATTCGTAAACCGTATATACCAGGGATGGCGAACCTTTTGATAACTACGTGTCAAATCAAAATGTTTGGTTTGATTTTATTTGCCTCACGGGTCAGAACTTTGCAGACCTAATTTTTTTTTTTAGTCGTCATGTAAGGCATCGGAAACTATCTGTTATCTGTTGTACCTACGTTTGTACGTAAACGCGAAAAACAAAATTATTGATAATCTAATCTAATCGTTTACGAGCTTAGGAAATGGAAAGTACAGATTACAATATCTTACGATATATTCCAATAATAAGTTAAAGATAGTTTCAAATTATCAATTATTTTTTTGGAAAGTGATGTAAAAATTATGAATTATATTTGAAATTGGCGTGTCACTGAAATAATGCAAGCGTGTCACTCCGTGACACGCGTGACATAGGTTCGCCATCCCTGGTATATACAGTGCCGTAAACATCTTAGGTGCAGGTGGTGCACAACACTCTGGTCCACCGGTTCAAAGGGCCCATAGCCGTCAACAAATGTTTTTTTTTTGTTTTCATTTACACATTAATTTAATTCATACTAATTTTATTATTATCATTATTATTTTGTGATTGAATACATATAATGGACTTCGGTCGGTCTGTGTATCTATAGTTACTATTAATACGACGACATAAAAATAGTTATGGCTATAATATTATGAGTATCGCATCCAAATTCAAATTTTTTTTAAAAATTGTTTGTTTGTGTGTTGCGACCACTGCGGATTATATTAATATTGTGTTTTAACTTTTAAATAAAAAAAAAACTTCATCTTAATAAGAAATTGATTGTCGACGCTATCGTGCGCATTGAACTAAATGAAATAGGTACCTATAATGTTAATAAGGGGCCCGATGCCAGTTTTTCAAATTGTCTGCAATTCTATAAAATTTTAAAATTGAGTTTTATATTTTAGTTTCCACCTTAAATATAATATTTTTCTACTCATCCACCCGATACCTATTTAGGGGGGTTGATAGGGTGTATTATATCGAAAAAAATGATTTCATGGGAATAATTGGCATCCCTTATAGAATTGTCGGACTTTGATAATTATTTTTTTATCTGAAAGAAGAAGAATTTATAGAAGCTTCATCAATTTTTTTATTTTATTTTAAATAATAGCATAATATATAATTTATAAAAAAAAAACGCTTAAAAATGTATTATATTTGAAGACATATTATTATAAATAGTTTATGATTAAAATATTGCAAACAGAGTTCAATGCGGCCTGTAGAATATTGCTCTCTTTTAATTTAAAAAAAATTATCAAATTTGGTTGATTCTACAAAACATGATCATTATTCCCGTAGAGTATATTTTTGTGTACACGATTACATTAGAACCGAGTGCCTTAACATTTTAATATTTTAATGCCACAAGTTGTCAATTCCAAGATGTAAAATCACGAACCGACTACAGTATTGTTAATTCAATTTAACATTTCAAATATATTTACTAGGATGTTATTGTACGAGCATATCATCTTTCATACTGTTGTTCATATTATCATATACCTACTCTTAGTTAGAGTTAACTTTGAAGATAAATTATTGTCTAATTGAATTTGTTAATCATTCACAATATTCGTATACACCGTTTGAAATCGAAAACCATTCCGAGTGCATTGTCGTGTGCATGTATGAATACTCTGTTTCACTTGCAGTGGAAATGACATAATATAATATGCCATAGATTGAACGGAAAACAATACCACAATCAAATAAATATACGCAAACCCTGGACGCCCTGCGGTCAATTTTCATCTAGACAATTAGATAATAATAATACCATAGGTATTATAATATTAACTATTGTACGTCAGACGATGTTTCAATCCGCTAATATCATCTTTGATGTTACCTTAGAATATTATTACACTGGCGTGTTTTCTTTATAGATCTATAATAGGTATATACGCACATGTACATTAATAACACGCTGACAGAGAAAAACATAAGCAAATTCCTCAAATGGCAAAAGCGCTGGATAAAACAAAACACTGCTGAATTAAATACAATAAAAAACAATATCCATAAAAAAAAAAACCCTAGCCTTATAAAAAGGATTGATGAAAACATATTTTTAAAACACCTCCCGATATGGCACACATTTATAACACACATAATCCATCTGTGAATCATGTGGAGTGGATTACACAGTCAAATACGTCATACTAACTACTGATTGACTAGATTGACTAAAGTTCGAAGATTCGAAAAACAAACACCACATACTTACCAGTTACCAGCATAGTATGCAATAATATAATATATATTATATTAGGTTAAAAAATTACAATCTGACCTCCGATCAAATATCAACATCATTATTGTAATTTCTTAAAGGAAATTGAATTATACAACCTAATATAATAGCATATAACCTGTACAACTGCGAACTATATATAAATGTAATGTAATCTAATGGCCTAGTTGCCGACGTAATTAAGATCAATAAATATAATAATAATGCGATGTTGTACTCGTACTGAATTTATGACGGTGATTTGTTGATTTGTACGTACCTACGAGTATAAAAAATACAAGTTATGAGTTATGAGTCACGAAGTTATACTTACATTACTTGCATTATTGTGTAGGATTATTTTCGTGAATAATCAGTTAAAATTTGAGTTTTTTTTTTTAGCTTAAACCATTTTCACATTTCTGTTTCGGGAAGTTTTGGAATGAGTGATAAACTTAGACATGAACGAAAGATTTTGGCGTATTAATAAAATATAATAAAGGTATTGAAAAGAATTATAATTTCGGCAGCATACACATTTATAATAGTATTGTCATCAATATTTTGACGATTATAAATCATTGGTCTTAAAACTCGCAATTTCGAGTGGAAAAAAAAACGATTGAAAATACAAAACACATTAATACTATAGTAACTTACCACATAAATATTAAGCATATGCTAGAAATATGTTAATTCCTTAGGAGGTAAGTATAATAAGTTGTTGTGCAGACAGTCATGAGTCACGACAAAACGAATAGTAAAAAAAAAAACAACAAAAATATGCTTGTAGAAAATCAGCAGTAGGTATCCTTATTCTTACTGTTTAATTAATATTTTTTCTGGACAATTGTTAAGAAGAAGAAGGAGATAAAAACCGTCATTAATCTATTCTGCCGGTAATATAAGAGTGGCCGAGGTATGAGTAACAGTACGGTTATTATTACTTCGCACGCTGTGCGTAATTACTCGTACAAAAATATAAAAATTAGACAGCGTTATATTTTTTTAGTCACTGTATAAGAACGTGAAATATTATAAATCCACTATTTTATATATAAGTATAATATATCAATTGAATAGTGGCAAACAAATTACAATGGCGTGTCTATCATAGTATCCAATGACTGGTAACGGCGGAAAACGGTTAAACTCTTAAAATTATGATTTATTTAATTTGATTTGCTATCTATAATGTTATACAGCAGCCCCTATTTAAAAACCTAAATTGAAGGTTAACAATCACCGCGACGAAAATATTGTTGTACACGGAAATTTCGATTTTTAGACGGAAACGTAACAAAAGTTAACGGACGATGATAGTTACAAAAATGAATTCGCGTTATAGGTTTTAAAATAAAAACGAACAATGTTTTACGTTTTTGGAAATAGTTTCACTGTGTATAATATTTACTCAAATCACATTTGATATAATACATGATAATATAACCTGTGGTGATACAAACTTCTGTTAATAAAATATTAAACCTCATGTTTTACTGCCCAAACAGGGAAATGATAATATTTTGAAAATATTTTGGAGTACTTGAATAATGAATATTTGACTAATAATATTGTATAACTATTTTATTCTCATAAAATAATAAAATATTGCACAAAAATGTTGACTTAATATTTTTATAATGTTTCCATGAAAATATTTTTAAAAAAAATATGATTAAAATGTTTTGTTAATGTTTTTTACAAAATATTTTTCAAAGGTGAACTTCTTGGCCAAAAAATATAAATAAAATATTTCCTTATTATTTATGCAACTTTTTTCAAATATTTTGACAACTATAATACTATATTGTTTTCCTGAAAATATTTATACCATAGTTGGGAAATATTAAAATGCTGTGTGGGTGTATATTATTATTATTTAACAGATAATTTTTTTGAAAATTTTGAGGTATCTTATTAAAAATTCGGACGAGTAATTTTTCAGTTATTATAATAGTTCATACTAATAATAATTATAAGAAATAATTGTCTTAAAAAATAAAAAAATAGATGTCAGATTATTACATTTATAGTATTAATTATACTTGAATCGTTTTTACAAAATATTAATATTAATGGATTAAAATTCTTAATCACTAAAATGTTCAAATCACTCTAGGCCCCACGAGTATCTTCCACACCCATTACCATGCAGCTATTATCCTTGGTGCACAAAGTTAAATAATTCAAAACTAATAATTCAAATTTTTATTCTAGTGCGTAAAAATTTCCCAAAAAGATTATCTGATAAATAATTTACAGTAGAAGGGAGTTCCCAATTGAAGGTCAGAAGTTTTCATTTCCACAGGACACTCCTTAAGTAGTATAAAAAATCTTGAGAATTTGAAAGTAAGGTCTTTAAGTATATTTAAATATTCAAAAAATTATGTTTTGAATAACTGCGTTATTGAAGAAAAAGGGAGGTGAACATTTTTGGCGAATCCCTTAGTAAATTGATACTATATTTACGAGTCGGTAGTTTACTTTGAATGGTGCACGTAAACCACGAAAATAATTCCATCGGTCATCGGTGACATACTTCGCAACTTATTGACAAATATTTTCGAGTAGACAAGTACCTATAGTTCTATGTACCAACATAATATTTTATTCCAAGTAATTCGAAGAAAAAAAATTGTTTGTAGAATCGTCTCAGAATATATACAACTAGGAATAAATAAAACGATTCATCCGTAGCTGTATTTAAGTAGGCGAGTAGGAACAAATAAGCATTATATTATGCGTGTATCGAGGACATTATGGTACGTACCAATTAATCAATATTTATGTTATATTATAATATTATTGTCGAATTCTGACTTTAAGCCCATGGGCCATAATAGTTAAAAACTATAAGTCTGTTTTGAAAAATAATAATTTACATTCACTAATCACCGATAATGTTATCAGGAGATAAGCATCTAGTATAGGTAATCCTTTTTTAATAACTTCTATTATAGTATTTTTAACTGAACAACTTAGTCTAATGAATTCTTATAGTTACAGTTAAGTGAGGTTAGTACATTAATATTTGTATACATATTACAAACAAAAAATCGTTCACACGGTATTAGCTGAACGCGTACACGAGTTGTATGTTTGTAACAACAAGTCGTACAACGAAAAACACATTGCCAGTGCGTGAATTAAATATGTTAAACTATTTTTAATGGTTTTTATAAAACAAAGGAATAGCTTGGTGAACACGATCGCGTATTAATATTTTAAAATTATTATCTTTAGGCTACACGCGAACGGGAAGGTTTTGATAATTGACAAATGTGTTTTTTAACACACCTAGTTATTTGATTTTTATCGCAGTTAGGGGTTCACTGAGAAATAACGGGCGTGAGTAACTCGTGGTAGAGACCCGAGTCAGAGGCGGGGTTGCAGCCTAGAGGGTACTTGCCATGGTCCCAGGTGAGCAGGGGCGGTAAAATACCTTTTGCCGAAATGCTCCTTATGTTTGTACGTCATGTATAATAATGTGGCGTATAACCTACCTATAGTGTCCATAAAAAAGGAAATAATAAATCAACTAACATATTATATTATTATAATAATTGTTGAGAGTGAAAGCGTTAATTAAATAAGAAGATAATCTATTAGGTACTTATAATACTTGTCCATTTACGAAATAAAAATAATTATCGTCCTATGGAAATGTTGAAGTATACTTATTATATATCTGTACACAGTTTCATATGAATCATTGTCGGATGACTATAATATCATTTTGTTCTGTGGCGCTCAAAAACTACAATACCATGAATCTAAAACAATTATTGTAATAATTTTGAAGCAAATATTATATTATTCTAGTGTGAGGTTTCATACATTTTTACGCTTTGCAATTTAGTTTTTGGAGAGTAAAATGTCAATTTATTTTCAAAGTATACGTTATCGTAGTGAACCATCGAGCTATATTAGAACCCTAATTAAATTTAATATTTTTATTTTATGGTGAACCCAAAAACAAGGAGTACCTTATATTTATAATTTATATTTTATAGATATAAAAACTAGTAAAAAAAATAATCAGCTTTAAAATATTAATGCTACCTTTCTAAATGTACAATATTCTAGTGTTAGGTAGAAATGATAGGAGTGTTGTAGTGGGAGTGTGGGACGTAGGTTGTGGTAATAAATATGAATACCTACTCGAGTAGTAAAAATCATCATAGTCAATATTATAGCCTCGTCAATAAACGGATATTTTTTTGTAGAATATTATATACGTCCCCATTCCCGAATAAAGCTGCATAATATAGACACTAAAAAAAATAACACTCAACGACTATGGTAATAATTATAGTCACATATTTTTAAATAAAGTTATAACAAAGATTATACATTTATAAATAATCTACAACGGACTTTTAAAAGAAACATTACCTACGTAGGTAATATTGTTTATAATACAACAATAGTACCTATAATGGGCGATATTTTAAAGAAAATTTAGTTGCAAATAAACAGCGGCATCAGCTGTGGTGCGTACTATAATTTATAATCTATTGTGAAAAGATAAAATCAATTATTTTGATTCTTCAATACATCTTGCAGCTGCAATAATAAAGATGTGTGTTATGCGGGTACAAAATACCCAACACCTCAAATGAAGCCCTATAGGATCAGAATAAGAAACTAATCAAACTTATTATTTTTCCAAAAACTAAGCTTAGTTTATAATGCTATTCAGAGTAATTTACCAAGAAAAATGCTCACTCCCATTTTTTCATTTAATAATTAATTTATTCAAAATCAGATTTTTAGAATTTTTAAATATAAGTACTCAAAGACAATTTTTTAAAGAGTGTTCTGTGGCGGTCCAAACTTATGTTTGTCAATCGAGAACGGCCATTTTTACTGTAAATTATTTAGTAGATATTTTTTTTGTTGATGTGCCTATAGTTATAATTAAAAAAATCTAATTAGCAGTTTCTTAGTTATTAAAATGTTTGTACTATGGATAATAGTCCTTAAAAATGGTTTCATCAAAATATAAAATAGACGTAATATTGGAACTAGTATATTTTGTTTTACTTGGGCAATTTTTACATTTATTTATGTTGATAGATTAATATTAATGAATACTATAATACTATGGATACTAATAATCACAATTATTAGTGAATAGTTACATAAAATATATTGTAATTAGCATAACTATAATAATAATAGTAATTATTATTATTACTATATCATTAATCGTATTAATGCGACAAAATATAATATATTGAACGGGAATTGAGCGAGTTTTCAATGGTAGATAACATGAAAAAAAAAAATTGTTTTTAACTGAATCACATACGAAATATTTAATTATATAATTCATAACCTATCGGTTATAGGTACTTGTGGTAGTTTAGGACGTTATACGATGCTATTATATCATATAAATATATATATTATGATACTTACTCGTATTATTATACCTATTATAATGTTATAACGTTATGCTCATTTTAAGGGTCTCGGTGTTCTTCCCACTTTATAAGCCATCGTAGAAATGACTCGATGGGCGATGGAACAATATATTACATTATTATTAAGTATAATATCTTCGTCATGAACATCGTTTAGCGGATGTACGTCAAGGGGCGTCGGTTGAATTACATTGCGAAATTATAACCTAAATCGTGGTCGACTGGAAGTCGAGTGGTTTGTTTTTAGGTACCTATAATTCTGTGCCGAACCTTATATACAATATATTATATATATATATTATATCGATTTGAGAATCGAGTCTTAATCTTAATATGTATAATATACAATAGGTGGGGATCATTTAATGAAAAAAAAAACAAAAATAGCTCCAGTTAGTTTGAGTCAAGTGAACATACACTATCGTTAAGTTGTACCTAAGTATTAATAGCTAACAAATAACACATTCACCTAAGTTAGAACAATAACCGAGTTTAAAAAAGCTAACCAACTTGTTTGATTATGCACCTACGTAGTCGAAATAAATATAAAGATTGTTTTATGCCCATCTATGTATAATATTATTTTATCAAACATTATAGTACATACTACTACTAATTATTACGTCGTTATTTATATTTAAAACCATATTGAATATTTACTCGGTGGATTATTTTTTAAACCAACCGAAAAATGCCATGTTATTTTAACAGACAATTTTAAAAACTGATCGAGTTGAAAAGTAAAAAATCTTTTTAACCAGTTAATGCGCCCAGTATACAACCCATCTTTTTGTACCTGTACTATATTATTATCAAGACGTGTTCCATAATAATTGCGGAACGGTAATCGATTTGCAGTATTCTTATTGCCGAAATCGGGAACGGCAATGGTGACATTTATACACGATTATTAGGTGAAGACGTGATGGCGGAAGCGGTGCAGGTATAGGTATATGTGCAAGCGAGTTTCAATAATGACGTATGCTGCCGTCGTGTGATCGTTGAGCCGAAAGAATCCGTCTCAGCGCGTCCGTTCAATCGAATTTATTATCAGTCGGCAACAGTCGTCGTCGTAGTCGGCATATAATAATAATACGTAACTATACCGTACAATAATGATCGATTTTAAGCTTATATCTTATACATAATATCGTATACATTTTATGTACCTACTTATATATATATATATATTATACGCAATGTACGCGTTATTGTACCGCATCTGCCAATAGTATAATAATAATAATATAAAGCAGGTGGTGGATCCAGGACATTTAATTGAGGGGGGAGGGCATTAATATAAATTACCAGGGTGAACATAACACATTTTTCTCAGAGGACAAAGATGACACGTTTAAAAAAAAAAATTATTGCAATAATATTAAGAATTAATAAATTTATATATTTTCTGTTTGTGCTCCGAATCGACCAAATAATCCTGGTATTTTCTGCTATATTTGTGCCAGTTAAGACATACGCGCGGACTGTCGCGGACAACAAAACAACTTTCAGCGAATGCGATCTAATTAAGACTGTTTATTAGAATATGAAACGGCTATCGCAGTATCGCGTTATCGTCGATACCGATTACATAATAGTATACATATTAATTAGGTAGCATACATAACATTTTCTTCTATATTGTTGTTTGCAGAATTTAATAAATTATTACCAACAATTTGTCTGTACTAATAATAATGTGGTATATTATCACGTTTGAAGTCGTAGTCGGCAGAATAAAAAATTATTTATATACTTATAAGGTTTGTTAACATAGTCTTCTTTTATACAACTTGACTTATAAGCATATCTCCAGTCATATTTGAAATAAATTTATTTATAATATAGGTAATATTAATAATTAATTTTTGTGTGGGGTCGGGGAGGTGGTTTTAGATCCCATATAAAATAGGAATGTGTTTTAACGAGAGCGTCAACGATACCTACTATATTATTAATAATATTATTACTATGAACAAACCTGAGTTTGCAGTTGTTGTGTGTAGACGTTAAGAGCTTTTGTAGGATAACACAATTCATTGCTCTCATTGGTCAATACGACGTGTAATATTATATTATTATCATTATAATGATGATAAGGCATGCGGCATAATATGATACCATTAAGCACAATACTTAGTAGGTATATGGCGTATTATGTGACTACGGGTAGGGTCTCCCCCTCACTCGTCATCTCGACTGTCTCTTACTACGTCCACCCACCGAAATTATATTAATCGCCTGAATGTGCGTGTTACGACGTAGATATATTAATATTCTCTCTTGCTCGGCGGCCGATGCAGTTCGTAATATAATAATATATTATAATATATTTACGTACACGAATATTATATTATTATAGCATTACGTGTGTGGAATGTTTGCGACGGGGACGAACTTGGAACGAATTCACAAATGCACATAGTTGACCACTGGACATGTCAATTCCGCAACAGGTCATTCCTCTGCGATCCCTTTTAACGATGCTGCGGTGAACGTCCTCGTTATTGGCCCTATCCGACGATATTAATTCCCGAAATGCAATAATATGCATTGCCACAAGCTGTATTTTTCTATTTTTTTTTTTTTTTTTATAGTGAGGTCGATGTGAACAATTTTCTATTGACCACTTTTTACTGGCAGTATTTTTTATGCACAGTGGAACAACTGTAATAAGTCTTAAGGCAGTGAACTGAAAGGCTTGTATAATGATGTTTGCAGGTTTGGCAGGTCCTCATATATATCGGTCCCATATGACCATACTGGTCGTATGATTACTTTGTAATATTAGGTATGATATTTTTGACAATTATTGTGTGTTTGATATTAAAATAGAGCTCTAAGTTAATGCAGAAATGAGAGATTAGCTGTTTTCGTTTTTGATCGATGTAATTTTTAATTTTTATTTAGAATAATACCTATAGGTAAATAGGTAGAATAGGCAGTTGGGATCGAATCTCCTTTAAAAATTCGATTTAAGTAGTGGGGTTAAGATTTCTTATATCTACCCGGTATTGTTTATCTTTATTGAAATAAGATGTGCAAAGATTTGATTTTTTTATTCTTAAGATACATTAATACTGTTCTATAATAATCGGGTTTGGACGTGTTAAGTTGTAAGTAGTTTGGCGCAATTTCACACGAAAATTCCAGAAATTAAGTTTGAAGGTTCCGTATTTCTCCAGCTACAGATATGTTGGCAATTATTAAATTTAGGTATTGAAGCCCTTTGAGTACTAGCGACGCACTTGTGTGTTTCGGCGTAGTCACTCCACCAGTGCTAGCGACGCATATATGCGTTCTCTCTTTTATCAACTGGAATACGGAATATTGTTTGTATGTTCATACTGGTTTGTTTATAATATCATAAGATACATTTCTAAAGAGGTTACAAAATATTGAATCGGAAAATATCAAAAACTTTAATTTATAAACAAAACATCGTAAGAAACGTAAAATGATTATCTTATCATTATTACAAATTAATGCCATCCAGGAGGACACTATTAGGAAATTTAATTCAGCACTCAAAGGGATAAGGGCCTTTAGTATAATAGTGATTTAGTAGTTATTTCAATATAAGTTTTATAAATTATTGTCGACGTTAATAGGACTAACCCGGTTTGGAGTAGAGAATATTCGATAGCTATTTCAATTATTTAGTATTTTTTTATTTGTGATTTTACTGGATAAGTGACATGTTTCGATCGAAAGGGAGAACATACTATAAGTACGTGCTATTAATTTGTTTTAAAATTAAAATGAACATGGATACTATGTATTGTACTGACATATATACCTAAGCTACCGATTGTTTGTATATAATTTTAGTAACCTATAGTGATACTTTATTATTACTATTAATGCGAATAAAAGTTTCTTGTGTGTAATTTCTAGTTTTGTTCGATAACGGTTTACTATTTGCAGTAATGTTAGACATTATTATGACGTCATACTGTTTTTCTATTGAAAGAAAATCCCAAGAAAGTGTGGGTACGAGAAACGCAATTTGTTTTTAATCAACACGTATAAGACTTACTTTAAATCCTACAGCAGTTTTTGGTACTTCAGATACTTTTAATAATAGAATATCGAGAATAATACTTCATATAATTAAGGGGCAACCAGTGCCAAGAACATTATATTATGTATTTCAATGAAATAATTTTCAAAGAAAATAAATGTAATAATAGTGTCAAACGTATTTTAGTATGTACTTTCAGAAATTAAATGACAAAGAAATATATTTAATTTAGTTTCTAAATATTGTCTCGTGATTACTTTAAATTTGATAGTGAAATGAAGAATAACATATTTATATGGTTGATCATTATTAATCTCAGAGTAGAATTTTTATTTCGTAGGTACTATTAATACTAATAAGAATAAACATAATATGTAGCAAACAAACTCTATATGCCACTTATGCACTTATGAGCGTACAATATTTTAAACGAATTATATTTTTTTAGTCTTTGATTCCATAGTTTCGTACTGTTGTACTTGAGAAAAAAAAAATTTTACCAAAAAATTAAATACAATATAACTTGAAAATTATAATTTATATAATTTATACAATATGTGCGTAAAATAGGATCACAAGTTTTCGCTCTGGTTTTATTGTTTTTAATGTCGTTATATTTTGTGTCACGTCTCGGATTTCCCACTGTTAAGTTGATAGTCTCGATTTGCTGGCAATACAAGTTTTTTCAAGTCAGTTTATATTAATATAGTATAATGTTCAAAGGACAATATCGTAAACAAACAATTTGAATTTTTGTTTGAAATTTATACAATAATTAGTTGCACGTTAATATTAGGTATAGTCGATACGGACAATAGGTAAACCTTCTGTACGGCCATAGTTTTAAACGTTAATCGTAAATACTGGTAGACTGCTTTCACCTTATAGTGTCTACTTTTACACATTATACATTTATATAGTACCATTTGCTACTAGAACCGTTTCAATCGGTGAGTTACATTTTATTAGTGGATGCCTTCTCTTACCTACAATATAGCCGTCTATCTTGTCTGATTTTTCAGCGACAAAAAATAATATATTTAGAAATTATAGTCAGAATACATAACTAATAAAAATAATATTAATAATATTGGACATCGATTGTTAAAAATATTTAAATATTTTAGGCGTATAAAATAATATCAGAAATTGACCGTTACCACCGTAACTAGTATCAGATTTAAAGCTGTAAGAGGAAGCTTCTGCAGTATACAATAATATTGTTTATACTGTGGCGATGCTTTTCATTTTTCACGGAAAAACTTTTCAAGTGTACGCATAAAGTAGTACTTGAAAAATACATTTTCATATTCACTGTTTTTATTTGATGAAAAGTATATCCAGTATCCACTCTACTGATATATATAATTTAAGATCACCAAATGTTTCCAATAATATTATATAAACACGACCATGACCAAATCGAGCAGCTAAGACACGATAAAATCGTATATTGCAGTATGATGCGACAGGAAAATAATCATAAATAATCGTACTAAAAAATTTAACTAGTTTTATCTTTACTAGTATAATTAATATATGTTTTTTTTTATTTGGGTGGGTGGTGTGGGTAAGAAGATAAACTTTATATGTACGAAATAAACATAATATCAATATGTCTAAGGCTTTCACATACAACTTCTGTGAAAATCGTTTTGGATTGAAATGTGATAGATTTTGTTTACCTTGAATTAGGCCATAACTTGAATTGTCATATTATGTCATAGACATATTTCTAAATACCAATTATGTGTAATGAAATGTGCTCGGAGATAATGTTTTGCGTTTGCTGATTTCATCCCGGAATTATCCGAATCTTTCCATGTAAACTTTTGTATACGTGAATAGTTTTAAATATCTTGACTCTCGCTGCATCGATGTACCAAACAAACCTTCATTATTGTGGCCTTATAACATACTTAATAGGTCTCCAGGCGCCCCAAATATCCTTGCTCATATTTCATTTAGAGTACCTCCGCATAGCACGTGCTATCTGCAAATAAAATTATAATATACATAATGTTTGAAAGGTTCAAGTCTATAAGATTAATATTTTTATAATTAAAAGAAAATATAAGTACAATCGTATGAGGATACATCGATCGTTATTTGTTCTCCAGCGTTGTAAAATGTTTACAATTTAATTTTACTAAAAATTATGACTATATAATATTATTTATAAAATTATGTTTAAATTATTGGAAGACAAACTTGTGGAAACTTGCATTACATGCTCAACCATTTCAACTGAGAAACGAACATGTTTTCAACGTTAATCGAAAAACAAAAAAAAGTGGTCAATTTCAAACGTTTATCAACAGCATAAAAATATCCAAACTATTTTGATAACTCTATCGTTTATAGAAAATGTTAATATAAATATTTGTTGAACATTTCAAGTTCCTCTAGTTTTTTTTTCTGAAATTAAAATTCTTGAATTTAAACAAAAATAAAACAACATTTATTTTCTCGAGAACTAGTAGGTACCTATTTTGTACATGTTCCTTGCTGTTATTTGTTAGTTTTTCCAATTATTAAGAAAAATGCCAAGATTATTCTGGGATTTTTGACCATTAATGTGACAGCTATACATTCAATTCTCTGCTCCGTAAAGCGGTGACCAGCCACATCATATTATAGAAAAATTAATTCATTCATATTCTTCTACTAGGAATTTAATATAATAAACGGGAAATTATTCGATCAAAGGTACTTTAATATAATAATATATAATTCAATTATTAATATTAAAATATATATATCAATGTATATATTTTGCTAGGTATACCAATTATATTTTATTTGTCAATAATAATATATATATACGATTATAATAAGGTTTATGGCAAAGGTTGGTAAAAATAAATTGGAAACTGAATGTTCTTCAATTTGAGTATCATTCAGATATTATGTATTGTTGTTGAATTAAAATGTATTGTTAAGATGTTTGAAAATTAATGAAAAATGACTGACAAAAAATACATTTTAAATTTTTTTTCTCATTTTGATGAACTTATATAATATTTTATTATTTTTAAATTGTTTTTTTTGGAGTGCGTTTATGGTACAAAAAGTGATAACTAAGAAAAAAAGTACATAGTTACTTTCATTAATAGTTTTCATTAATCCTACGAGGCTGTGTTTATACTTAAAAAGTTTTTATACAATCGGAGTTTGGCGATTCTTGGAACAAAATAGCAGAACTTAAGTTTAACGTAGCAGTAGATCGTAGATGTATATACTAATATGATATGTATATTGTGTATAGTAAAAACCTTCAAATAATTGAACATTTAAATCGTTCAAAGCTATTACTAATTTATTGCAGACATACGAAATAAATCCTTTGTAATTTCAATAGGAATCAAATATTTGAATGTTTATTTGTTAATCTAAACATAGTATTTCAACAACATAATCGTACCGAGTACGTGATGATGAGTTTAATAACCGCATTAATCATTTTGTTCGTTTACGTTACGCAGCTTTCAAAAGATTATTACCTGTAACAAAAAAAAAACAACCAGGTACATTATCCTAAATAAATTATGAATTTGGGAACTCTATTTATTTTTATTACCTCATAGAGTGTGAAAATGTAAACTATTCAATATTATATAGTTATCATATATTGTCTAATACAATATCATAGGACAGAGATAATATGGTTGTCGATAATTTATTTAAATTATTAAACTAGATAAAAATAACACTAAGAAGTCGAATAGCAATTCGGAAACACTTCGCAGGGAATTCGGCACTCAAGGATTTCAAGTAACGGTCATGCAGTAAATAGAATATTGATAAATTTTAAAAGAGTGTCGATTTTATAGTATATACTATAGTAAATTACATAAAACGCCCGTGTAAAGTTTCATCATAATTTATGAAAAGTAGAACAAATTTACAATATTGAATAAGATGTGTTCTCCTAGGGGTTTATAATAAACAAATCAAACAGTTTTTATTTTTATATTTTATTAGTCATGTTGGCACAATCAACTTTAATCGAATTATTCATACCATGGTGGATCACTAATCAATAGAAAAATATTTTTTAACTACAAACAATATTCGACCTAGATACAAAAATAAAAAAAAAATGGTTCCAAAAGGCTTTTTACGGGAACATAATTTTAGAAACTAAGCAAATACAAACATTCAAAGCCTCAAAGGTTATTTACAGTGACGTTTGTATATTCACAGCGTACAAATTATACGGTTTATTTTTGAAACATTGAGTATATACGTACGTGATCTGCAGTGTTGAAAAATTTTCAAACGGAGGAAAAAAAATTACAAAATGTGTATTCCAAGGATGTGGAGTAGGTTTATTTTTAGACGTCATAATATGGGAAAAGTTTTTCTTAAGAATGACAGTCGAGAAAAATTCGCGAAATTCTAAAGTAAACATACATTAAGAAACCTTATTTTGATTAAGGTTTGCACAACTCCATCAGAACGTCAAAGGAGCACCACTCGATGTGTTGACCTATCTTTAATGTCATATATTATTGTATTATTCTTTCACACTGATAGTTCTTCGAATTGAAAACAATTTTCCGTTTCGCTCAATTCTTGACACCAATTTCATAAAGAGTGGAAAACTTCGTATTAATCTCGTGTATAATAATATTTCCATGTGAATTCAAAATTGTCTTATAATGGTTTCTTTTATCAACAAAATTAAACTATAAATAAGATTTTATTCGGAATTTTATGGATAAATTATAATTTGATTTAGATTTTTGCACTCGTGAATATAAAATGAGTTATATTCAGTTGAATTTAATTTATAAGTATTTTTAAATACAAGATAATTATGTTTTTAATAAATGATACCAATTTCTGTTTTACTACCTACATAGATATTTCAAATATGTATACTTACAATTTGTCCTTTGCTGAAAATTAATGAATTATCTTAAATTAAAATTTAAATAAACACATCATTAATTGACAAAACAAACAACCTTTTAAATCAAAATCTAAAAACTAATATACACAAGGGGAAAAAAATACTAGTTTAAAAATAATAGCAATATTAGTGCGCTTAAGGTACCTACAATCATATAGATCAAAAAAATACTTTATGAAAATATTATTTTATAATATTGAATAATATGCTAGATAATTAGTAATTACTAAAAAAAATTATCAAACAATTTACCTATACCTGGTATATTTAAAGAGCAATTTCCAGTACCATCGTCTTACAATTAATTGTGTACAAACCGTATTGATACAATATTATTGATAGATATTATATAATACCATTAAAGAATGTCAAAGAAAACTAACTAAGTATGCAATTACAATTTTATAATATTAAACGCTATACGAAGATTTATAATATTTTGTGTGAAATTCTGGGTATAGAATATCCGAGTAATGAGTATCAGTACCTGTCAATAATAAGTGTAGGCAAATAAACACAAATAAATATTATTTGTACCAAGATTAAAATTCATAAAATATGTTGAATTTGTATATTATGCTTATTAATTAGTAATACAATCCAACTGTGATATAAATGTTAAATACTATAATTATTGCCATGATACTATAATCACAAGTCAGTAGAATAATACTCAACAGATTTATAAATCATAGTATAATCAGAGTACCTATTACTTTAAAATATAGAAAACGTAATCATTAATTATAACAATATTATATTATATTATATTTATAATAATAAAATAAATATATTTATTAGATATTAAATATCTAAATTAAATATAATTTAATTAATTAATTTAATTTTAACATTAAATTTTAATAAACACATTTTTTAAACGTTGAATTCAAAAGTTTAAATATGCTAACTCGTAACGAGTGCAAATAAATTTGGCTTTTCCATAGCAGGATTATAATATCCAATAAATTTTTTTAAAAATTTAGCAGGTATTATAAATATTATTATTTAAATGTTTCGTAGATTAAAAATTATTTTAATGTCTATTTCTCAGTAATATTTGCTTTATAGTATATTTTATCAGTTTACCACAGTCCACGACTGACTACGATTTATATAATATTTCTGACAAATCATTAAAATGAATTTTAGTTTAACATGGAATAAAATATAATAAAAGGCGTACCCAACTTCAATCGCATGTTTATGTTAAGATAGGTATTTTATTCGTAACGAGATCCTTTCAGCCTTTAAAGGGAAATTTAGGAATTTGTGGTTGCTTAAGTAAAAGCAAGAGAATAATGCCTTTTGGTTGGGAGACCCACGCAAAACCTAATACTTACTAACAATATAATATTATAATACCCATACAACAATAATTTTAGTTATCATGAATTATTTGACGATTTATTGTTTTTTGGAATTATTAAATGCGAAATTCAAAAAAACGTTAAGTAATCCTGATTTTACTAAATTAGTTCTTATCAATCAATCGACATTAGAACTCTATGAACACAGAACAGGTACATGATAGTATTTATTGTTTACCAAATCTACGTTTATGTGTCATACGGTGAAAAATTCAATCTTGCACATTTATCATTTTTATTAATCTTTAATGTTATCGATAGTTGTATAAAATAAAAAATATACGCAGCAACTTTCAAACCATATTATGAATATTATCTACTTAATTAATGTTTCATAACATTCTCAGTAACTCAGTTGTTTCCCATAGAGTAGGTAATGGAAAATAACCTATGACCCATTTGTGCAGCATAATGTTCATGTGCTGCATCTGCGATATTTTCTGGGCTGATTGATTGGCCTGTGGGCCATGGTGGTGAAAGTTATTAGTTGCTATTAGTCACAACCCGGCCAATGGGGGAAATAATTAATTATTTAATATAAGTAGATGAAATGAATCTGAACTAATTTTCCGATTAGGTAATACTCAATAATTTGTACCTATAGTTCACAACAAACAAATACGAACTACATTGAAGACCCTGTATTAACAAAAATACTGCAGATAATACGCATGTGTATCATAAAAATTAATAATTTCAGCTGATCAAAATATATTTGGCCGATTGTAAAAAAATTGGCCGCTTTATTCGGTACAGGGACGCCTACCGTGCATTTTAATTTAAAAGGTCCTAAAAATATAACCATATAGGATATATAAGTATACGTTAATATTAGTAGATAAGTTAATACTAATAACCTATTTATTTATTGTACATATTGTTACAAGTGAATTAAGCCTGAAACGGAGCATCGGGGGCGACGTTTCGGATCGTGATATGATTAGAATGTACGTATTTTGTAAGTAAATACATTCCTATATTTTGGTATAAAATATAAACATATACATATAATATAAGGGGTGAGTAAAGCGTCAGCTTTTTCCGACCAGACTTGGCAAAGGGAGTCGGAACAGTCGGTGGTGTTTGGAGTTAGTCGGGCCGAGGCCAAACTCTAATTACAATGTATCGGGAAGATCATGCGTTGTGTACAGTTATGGGTCTGGGGATTGACCGTTGCCCGTACAAGCTTAATTAAGCGGTACTCCGGTTATGAGTCAAATCCGGGAAGGTCAACTTGAATAAATGCCTTAATGCTTTGGGAGCAACGAGTTACGGTCGAGTGTTGGTCTGGTCGTCGTCTCTGTGGTTTCGCCTGAGGGTGTTGGAATCGTTCCTCTGGATCCGTCCAGTCAGGTGGCTGACAGTCTTTCCGGGCGCCTTGGTGCTTCACTGGCTAGTGGCAGTCCGTGCTACGCCGGGTAGGTAGCGTATGGGCTTCCCGGGTCCTTGGTCGTCAGCGATTACTTTACTCCGAGGTCTGGCGCCGTCCGTCGTCGATCGAACGTTGAGTTCGGAGCCGTCTGCAGATCGAAGTACCGTTTGACGTCGCACCGATAGGGTACGTGGATCGCCATGCACTGTCGACCGCGATTACACTTCGAGGACGTTCGCTAAATAATGTTACTTAGTAACCGATTAGCCCTGAGAGGTGTAACCCGGGAGAAAATGCCGTGCGATGTGGTGTATAGACAATCTAACGTCACGAGTGATCCCGGGTACTCATAAGAAGGGATATTGGATGATAGTTGATTGGTAGTTTTGTGTTTTTTCCTGGTTTGGGAAGCATTATTATTTTTGCAGTTTTCCACTGGGATGGAAAATATTCTTGTCGAATGCATCCATTAAATAATTTGCATAGATGTATGATTGTGTCTTTGTTGTTGCATCTTTTTAGAGCGTGGTTTGTGATACTCTCATTTCCCGGAACTTTGTTGGTCGGCCAGTGTCAAATTGTTTTTTGTATTTCACCCGGGGTGAAGTATATGGTTTGGCTTTGTTTCGGAGATTTTTTGTATGCTTGGAGGGTTTCCTCTACGTAGTGTTCGTTAGGGTGTGGATGATTTTTCCTTGAAAATTGTTTTTCCATGCATTTACCAAATAATTCAGCGATGGATTGGTTATCGTAGACCAGCTGACTATGGCTATTTTCCAGAGGGTGATGTGGTAATTTTTTACGAAGTGGACTTCGTTTTAATTTGTATAGTTTGGATCTACCGTCTGCGCGGTTTTCAGTGGAGAAGATGAATGATGACTATTCGTCGTCCTTGTGTGATGAAAGTAGTTCTCTTACTATTGAATTTTGTTTATCGAGAACTGTTTTGATTGTAGGGTCTCTTGATCTTTGCCATTGGGCTATCAGTATTTTTTTTTGGGTTATTGCTATTTGAATTCTTTTTGGTAGTATCTTACTGTGATTGATGGGTGAAGAAGTTGAGGTGTTGTTGGAGATGGTGGTTGAGATGATTCTTGTTAGATGTTAGATTTTTCTATTTCTTTTGAATTTGTGATGTTCGGGGATGGGAGTGTTGTGAGCTTCATGTCTGCTTCAAATTGTTCCCAGTCAATGGCATGTAGTGGCCTTGGAGGGTAAATGTTGGCTGATTGATGGGAGATGTCTATGATGATGGGTGTGTAATTGGAGAATAGCTTTGTTGTGTGATTTTCGAGGTGGTATTGCAGTTGTTCAGTTTTCATTTTAGCTATGTCCAGTATGTCTGGATTGTGGTTATAGTTGTTTGGGTAATGAGTGGGGGAAGTTGGGGCAGCTATTGCGATGTCTAATCTTGAGTACAAGTATCGGGATAGTGTGACACCAGCGTTGTTGTTGACCCGACTGTGCCAAATGGTGTGTTTCGCGTTTAAGTCACCTGCAATTATGGTGTTAGAAGGGGTGTTGAGTAGGGCGTCTAGATCTGAAGTTTGTAGGGTGACTTTTGGGCTTTTGTAGACTTCTACTAATCTGAGTTCTGCATTGCCAGTGCGAATGTGTATTGCGGTGTTCATAATTGAGGTTGTTGGGATGATTGTTGGTTGGTGAATGAATCATCTGCTTACTAGGACAGCGGTTCCTCCGGCTGGAGGTTTGTTGCTTGTTTGGGTCTTGTTAGAATAGTAGGAGTGGAAGTTTGGTAATTTGAATTTTTGACTTGAAGAGAGGTGAGTTTCATTTAACAGTAATATGTCTACGTTTTTTTTTTCTTTTTTATTGAAAAGAGGCTTCAACAACTAAGGTTATTAGCCTTGTGAGTATTACATAGTGAGTGTTACATTAATTATGAATTGTAAGATACAAGTTGTATAAATAAATATTTATAAATATTTTTGAGACATATAAAATTTTTCATAATGTGCATGTTGAAAATAATGATTTATAAGTTATTTATAATATTAATTTTTGTGAGGAAATTTAATGTTTTTGTGCTGTTGTCTTCATTTAGTGCTTCTTCTAGGTTGCCTGGTATCGATAGTGTGTTTCGTATGTTTTGGAATGCTGGGCAGTCTTGGATAATATGTTGTATGGATAGGTTTTCATGGCATTCTTTGCAGATAGGTGGTGGGTCTTTACTTATTAGGAAAGCATGTGTCAGAAAAGAATGTCCAATTCTTAGTCTGGTTAGAGCAACTTCGTGTCGTCTGCTTAGGTTTTGCGGGATGTGCCACTTTTTTGTGCATTTTTTAATCTTTTTAAGTTTGTTGGAAGGTGGGACGGAATCCCAGTGGCTTTGCCATACCGTGTATGTTTTTTGTCTAATTGATAGTATTATGTCATTAATTTGAATGAAAGGCCTATCACGGCATTGAGTTTGGAGAGAATGACCTTTTCAAAAACTTTTGACCGAGATGATAGGAGTGAAATTGGGCGGAAGTTTGCAGGATGGTGGTGGTCTTTGCCAGGTTTTGGAATTGTGATGATGACTGCACGTTTCCAGGATTTCGGAAAGTATCCGATGCGCATGCATCCATTGAATATTCTTGTTAATAAAAGAACCGCGGATTTAGGTAAAAACTGTATAGCCGTGTTTGAGATATGGTCGATGCCTGGTGCCTTGCGTTTTGATAGATTTTTTATAATTTTTTGTACCGTACCTGGGGATGTGAAGCAGTCAGGTGAGGGGGCAGTTCTTATGCTTTGGGCAAAGTTTATAACAGCAGGGATAGATGGTCCCGGATTCTCAGTGAATTGATTTTCGTAAGTAGCAGCGAAGAGCTCAGCTTTATCTTTCGCATTGTATAAAAGTGAGTTTGGGCCAGAAAGAGGGTGCATGGCTGGTGTTTTGTTCAGCAGCTTTTTGTTGAGTTTGAAAATAGAGTTGTCATTGATGTCCAGAGAGTTCAAAAATTTGTCCCATTCATCCTGTCGGTGAGTTTGCAGGAGAGTTCTTATAAATTTGATTTTCGAGCAACAATTTTAAGAACACGGTATTGATGACACACCTCAAATGATCATTTTGAAATAATAAATCGATAAACATTGATTGTTTGTATTCAATGTTTATGTTACATATTTTTAATGAACAACTAAAAATCTTTTTCATTTTTTAACATTGAAAATCATAAAAAATGTAATACTTATTTATGCATAATATAACAAATTGGCAATTTAATATTGAGAAAAAAACAATATGATATAATTAAAACTATAACAGTAATATTATATGAACATGATTTGCCATCATTAGATATAAACTCCTTTTATCATACATATTTGATCAATAGAAACTGTGTGTCATGTGTGTCTGCTTGTGTACCGTCAAATTGCTATTTAAACAGAACGACTTGTCGCATACATCACATGCGTATGGTTTTTGACAGTGTGCGTCTGGCGATGTTTCGTCAAAGTGCTACGTTGTCTAAAAGCCTTCTCACATACATCGCATGCGTATGGTTTTTCGCCGGTGTGAATGCGTCGATGTACCGTCAATTGGCAACTTTGAGTGAAAGACAATTCGCATACGTCGCATGCGTACGGTTTTTCGCCAGTGTGCGTGCGTCGATGCACAGTAAATTGACTACTTTGAAAGAAAGCCTTCTCACATACATCGCACGTGTATGGTTTTTCGCCGGTGTGCGTGCGTCGATGTATTGTCAATTGGCCACTTTGAGGGAAAGACAGTTCGCATACGTCACATGCGTATGGTTTTTCGCCGGTGTGAATGCGTCGATGTGCTGTCAAACTACTACTTACAGAGAAAGCCTTCTCACATACATCACATGCATATGGTTTTTCACCGGTGTGAATGCGTCTATGTGTTGTCAAACTACTTCTTACAGAGAAAGCCTTGTCACATATATCGCACGTGTATAATTTTTCGCCAGTGTGTATGTGTCGATGAACCTTAAAGTGACTTTTTTGGCTGAACGATTCGTCACAAAGATCACACGGGTGAGGTTTCATCTCCCCATTCGTCCGTTGGTGTGTTTTCAGGCTGTAAATACTAATAGAAATTAGTAAATAATTTATTTAACTCGTACATATTTATTTGTATACAATTATTTGGTTTCTATGGTATTCCGTTTATGATCAATTGCCATCACCAGATTTTTAAGTAACTTATTGTTGTATTGCCTTTTAAATTTTAAATAGAATAATTTATGGTGAATACATAACACAAAAAATTATACTAAATTATTTTCAAATATTTATTTGATGAAATTCAAATATTTTCAATTTTAAAATAATAAAATTTAACTCTGAGTTCTGTGGTATCCCCCACCTAGGATGATACGTGGTAGAAGCTTCTACTAAATTATAATGACACTGTTAATTCGTGAGTTACGATGGTATGCGTTAATCGATTCTACGTCGGTTCCTTCTAAATTGGAATGATTCAAAGATTACATATGTCATATACCATGGCACTATTCAGTTTGATAAAACCTCTTTTACACATAGTATGTATATCCTAGAATTCTTCCTATAAAAGGTAAGAATGTAAAAACGACTCGAATAATATTCAACTTGGGTTTTCAGGCTGGAAACACTTTATTAAAATGTAAAACAAACAAAACAAATCACTAATTTGGAACACTTTACCCGTGCTACGATTGTCGTTTCACACGTACAAGCTACGTCCTTGCCAAATCACTCAACGATAACTGGTCTAATATTAACTTAAAAATAGTATGACGTTATTTTAACAACGTATAAATAATTATTTTATGGATTATTTATTTATTGAATCATGTTCGGCTTAATTTTTTTTTTGTACGTGTCAAGCAACCTTGTATATTATATATATGACTAGTATTGAATAAATTAACAATTATGATTCAGTAACATTAAAAAAAAAAAAATTAAAAATAAATAAATAAATAAATAAGTAAACACGGATACATAAATCAAAAATAAATAAATAGTAGTCATAAATAAATGGTAAGGAAATAGCGAAAGAATAATTATGTTTCATATACTATCTTGCCAGAACTTAGCCACTTCTATAGCTATTCCTTCCTTTGTTGCTAGCATGATGTCGTCCATTGTGCAGAAAGTTGGGCAGCTTGGGCAGCTTATTAGGTGGGACATGGTCTGAAACTGTCCACAATCACATTATGTATTCTCAATAGGAATGAGACCCGATTTTGCTTGGTTTACTTTGGATCGCCCAACCCCTATTCTTAGTCTATTTATTGCTCTCCACGTTGGCTACTCTAAATTTTTACCTGCTGGTAAGTGTTCGGACGGTATCATCCACTTCTCAGTCTCTTTGTCTAAGGAGAGTTTCCATCTGTCAATCCTTTCTTGATCCTAATTTTTTTCCAAAATGTGTGTACACTTTAGGGAGTTCCTCCTTGACTTAAGGCGATTGGATGGGGGGCTTATTCCAATCATGTATGATGTAGCTTATCGTATTTTTGCTTCGTTCTTTCCCAGTCGGCTTTGACTCCCCGGCTTATGTCAGGAGGTTTGTGTGTTCTTTAAGCAACCTGTTATGAGATGACATGATTCGTTGAGTGCGACGTCTACTTGCTTTACGTGTGTAGATCTGCTCCAAGCAGGACTGGCGAATTCTCCCACTGAGAAGCACAAAGATAATGTAGAGACTCTTAGAGTGTGAGGATTGGAGCCCCAGGTTGATCCAGATAGTTTCCTAATCAGAGAGTTTCTTGCGTTTATCTTTTTTCTCGTGTTTTCGCAATGTTGCTTAAAAGTTAACGAACGATCCAGTGTTACCCCTGAGTATTTGGGGTACCGTGTGTTCTAGTTCTTTTCCTTGCCATGTGACATTGGGTGATGTGCATGACCAGCTGTTTGCTGGAATTCAGTTACGGTTCGTAAATACGCCGGCGGATGCAACTCTCGCCTGCGCACGCACGTGTCAATAATTGGCGAAAAATGAAATATATTCTTGTTTGCATGACTATAAAACTACTAAAATCGGTAGTAAATTAAACATACTGGCAGAATTTTGATTCTAATTTCAAAAATATAGTTGAATTTATAAACTCATAGAACTCCTAACTCTTGAAGATTCACTTTTTTTTATATAAAACCAGATGTGTCCAAAATAAATATAAATTTAGGTACCTAATGCAAATAATTCATTGAATTTTCGAAATATAATATTAATTTTAAGGTTCTTTAAAATTGAAAATTGAAAATCGATTTCCTAAAAAGCTGAGGTATTTTGTCAAAGAGTTCATATATCATATATGTATAAAAATATAAAAAAAAAAACAAAAAACAAAAAACGAGAGTGCGTGAGTACACCATTACAGTCTGGGGAAGTAAAACTTCTTTCATAAGTATTGGGGGCCCGTGAAATTATAAGTGAATTAGGGAGAGACTGAGAAAAATCAACATAATAAAAATCAACGTGCACGCCGCCGCTGCATGACTTGAAAAATAAATAAATAAACAAACGTATCGTTTCATCTTTCCTATCGTTTCATTTTTCGTTACGATTTTTTTTCCACCCACACATCAAAAAAGAAGTTTTACTCCAAAAATTTAAATCATACATTCCGAAGTATGTATAATTTACCATCGATTATTAATCTAAGACGCATAAAAAAAAACACGTGTTGCGATTCCCTTAATTAAAATTGAACTAATATTTTTGATATCAGTCAAACTATCCAAACTAACATTTTCAACGTTTTTTTTCCTAACTGTTAAGTTGGTTGTTGGTTGTTGTGCTCCTTTTATACTTCATGTTTGAAGCCGAGACACTATTTTTACAAATATCTCTTTGCATTATGATTTATGACAGTTAAGATAACGCACATTACTCAAACGATAAACGATCGATTACAACAACAACTGTGTAATAAGTGATAACTGATATTAATTTTGGTAATCTGCACCACATATTCAATTTCAATAATTATAATTTACCTGATAGATTAACCAAGCTCATATCAGTTATAGGCTATAGCTTAATGAATTATTATAATATTCCTGATTTTTAAACGACATATAACTAACAGTAATATTACTTATTTATACAAAAAGTACGTAGATATTAGTGTATAACTGATATAAGTATACTTGCCTACAATTATTACAATTTGCTTATATTTTAATATTTTTCTTGAAATTTATTTATTCAAATTTAAAACTTATTTGACAGATGAATAAGATATTATATAATATGAATAAGTTTAAAAAACAATTATTAATAATTATTTTAAATTAGCATAAATTACAATTTGTATAGGTATAAAATAGTGCAGATTACATAATGTCATAATATGCATTTATCTAGTTTTATGTGATGAAAATACATATGAAAACCCTTAAAAACGTGCGTAAATTTGTTGTGCAAATTAAATAGGTACGCGCATTAATATTATTAAAATAAATTAAATCTATTTTCTAACTTCTATTGTGCCTATAATATCAATATAATATTATGCTCATATTGTGCTTATGTGGCCATTTAGGTTTCGTAGTTACTATGATTGATACTCCATATGCATTCTACCGTCAAAGCATTATTTCGTCAAACTATAAAAAAGGGTCCTATTTCCCAAATACGCAGGAAGCCCACGAGGAAATTCACTGTTTTAGGCATATCCACCTATGGGCCATGACTAAGATTAATTTCTAACGATAATATAAGAGACACAAGCCATGAATAAAAGATTTTAGCTTATTAATATTTCAAAAAGATATTTTTTTATAATTCCGATCAACAGCTTGTATACTTATTAACGGTTTTTCTTCCTATCATTACCATTTTTTTTTTAAATTTTACTAATGTTTTCAAATTTACCAATTATTTTTTACAATTTATAAAATATAAGTTATAACATACCTACCACAAACCTATATATATGTATGCAAACAATGAAACAGGGATATATTTATACAAATAAATAGGTAATTTTGTTACTATAGGTATTAACCTATAGTAACAAAAATGTGATTTGATGTAAAATACTGTTATATCATGATAGCATTATGATGATATTGTTCCATGGACATCGCCAGTTCACAGTTATGTTGGACATTTAAATATAGGTAATTCAATATAAAAAAAATGTATTATTTAGAGATGGGAATAAGAAGGTTCATACAGTCGAGAGCCAACCGTGTGGGTCACACGTCTACACTATATACAAGACCAATCAGGATTCAGTATATATGTTACATTTGTGATTAAAGTCTGAGTATACCTATCATGGCCCGGGAATGGACGACCTATGGTGCTAAATATTATAGGTAACGTGACAATCACATTTACTTGAAAATCGATCCAAGAAGACGAAGAAACGTCCAAGAAACGGTTCTCCAAAATGCGATGATCCAGCAATGCTGCACTTTTTGTTCTTCAAAATATTTATAATTACAATATCACAGTCGTCCGTCAAGCTGAACGATGTGAGACGAGTGTTTGACACTCATGTAGGTACCAAATTTTTTTTTGCTTTGTTACGATAACATAATATTATATAGCATCACGCATTTACTACAACACTAAAAATTACTTAAAAGTACTTCGAAAAATACACTGAAGAGAGTAGTCTGACAAATAAGAGCACTTCATAAAAAACAAGACTAGAAATGTAAAAACAACATCGTTACATTTAATATACATTATATACCATCTCATCATTGCTATTATTTATAAATTTATTTCAAACAGTGAAGTTATATACACGCGTCGTTTATAATTGTGATAGTGACAATAATATGTTATAATAATATTAAACATACCTACCATATAATATGCATTAATGAGTTTTATTTTTAAACGTTGAAACGCAATTTTATTAGTGCGTAATACGGGATACATTACAAAAAAATAAAACCCATCCCGACAAAAACTTTTAATTAAATTTGGAAATATCGCCGTTTCTATTTTGTTCTAATTTATTTTTTACATTTCGTTCTGTCTATATAACAGGCGTGCGCGCGCACACACACACACACACACACATGGTTAAAACGTTTATATTTTACAATTTACACATGCGCCGTCCGATACATATCTAAAACACGATTATTAGGTTTTTTTTTATATCCCTTGTACATCGAATTACAGTCCGATTAGTAAAGCTGTGTCCACGTGCAGCATTTTTTATTGCTATTGTTATTTTTGTGTGGCCAAGCATTAACCTGACTATTATAGTTGATAAATATATTATATTACAGGAATATTTCAGTTGACTTGTAAAGATTTATCCGTGTGCAGTGCATATATTATTATTTCCATTCTATTTTATTTTAGTGAAGCACACTAATGTTAAAATTCGTTACCGGTTTTACATAGGTACATTATGTGCAAGGAAATTTTATGGGTAGGTACTAGGTAGTAGAGAAATTGTGGATTATTCTGAATGTTTGTACAATTATAAACACCTTATAGATATCTACCTGTTCTTATTTTTTTACTTGAGACAAATCGAATAATGTATTTTTTATGACTACGAATTTAGCTGAATTAATTTAAACTAATTATACTTTTAAACACATTTTTGGAAATTTTTTTTTAAAGTGATTGTTTAAGAATTATGAGTATTATTTTATAACAAGATATTTTCAATATATTTTCGTGAATACATCCGAATTCCCATCGAGTAAAGACCTGTGTATCCAGTTTCCAGCTATCGTTTAACTGCAGATATATGTCAAAACATAAAGTAGGTACCTACGTAAGTTAATTTTTACGGACTGCAGCCTATACACAAACAACGGATCAACATTTGACAATACTGATGTTTCTAAATAAGTAAATAGTTATCACTATTTTTCAAATGATAAGGGAATCATTATATTATTGATACTATTTTATTTTATTTGATTATATCGTGGGGTCTAAGTATAATCGAATCCAATAAAATGTTCTTAACATCATCTTATCAGTTATCAGGAATCATTTATAAAAAAACATGGTTGATGAATCCATATTGATATTATAAATGTTAAGATCAACAATTAGGGCATATAATTCAAAACCACACACTTACTATTCATAACCAAACAATTTACACCGTTCAATACCACACATTTTGACTAGGTATTATTAAAAATGGAAATTTGGAAGATCGATAGGTAATTCAAAACCACGCACATTTAATTAACAGTTAAAATTAAACATTTATTGATATAAAATAAATCGTCATAAAAATAAATAATTGAATATAATATAATAAGAAAAAAAAAAATGTTTTGATTGGAATACATTTACATTCTATTGCTTATAAATGTATGAGTTATTGATAAAATTATAAATATTAGTGTGTGCGGTATTGAACGGTATAATTTTGGGAAAACTGCAGAATTAATCTAAACATTTTTTCTGTTTTGTATGACGACCTTTTTTTGAAAATTTGTGGTTATGACAACCGCCAAAAAAATATTGTAAGCAAAAATTTTCTAGGCTCAAAGTGCTCTGTTAAATTGATTAATTGTATAGTAATTTTATTTTAAATAAATAAATTTTGAAATTATGTATAGCTTTTATTTTTTTTTGTGTATTTGATCACGTTGAGAGCAGAAAAAAAAAGATCGAACCTTGAAATTCGAAAGCAGTTTTTGGTAGCCAGTTGGATCAAGTGGGCAAAAACTGGGTGATAACAATTATAAAGTCACTAGTACTTTTACAGACATCTTGGTTTTGTATAAAACTCTACATATGAATAATTTATTTAATCAGTTCGTACTTTGTAAAATGCCCTGGTTTCTCCGGTAAAATCTATAAAGTGGTCAATAAGAACATAATATAACATAGACGAACCATAAACAGGGTCTTTCAAATTGTATAAGACAATATTATACGACACTCTGTTATAGATTTTGGTTTTTACTTAGGTACAATTTAGTGATGAGCTACAATTAATCATATTATATTATTTGATACTGATAGTTACCCAGATATCTTACGTGATTTCCCGGGTTACTACCTTTGACCGTCTGGCCTCCAGGAGCGACTCCTTTCGCTTAACGCTAGGTCCTGGAGATATGAAGAAAAGCAGACTAACGCTGGGACTTCTAACGACCAGCCCATAATACAAATTATGCCGGAAACCCAGCCTGATACTACGCCCTTTCCGGCCTTTCGTCCTTTCGCTAGAAACCCGATCTCAACCATGGTTGTATTAACTTTTTTTACCTAATTCTTCTGATTCAATTATTATAAAAAATAAACAACAATTAATACTGGCTTGAAAACATGGCAATGTCAATCAATTATAGGTAATAAACCAAAAAAGAATAGACTCGTAACCACGTAATTGTACTAAAAATAAAACGAGTTGGTTATACATATTATTATAACAATGCGGTCAGACTTTAAACTTTTATTCGGTGATAATTCAGCAATACCGAAAAAAATACACGTGATGACAGTTAAGTTAGCTTTGAGATCAGCATAACTAAAATAAATAAAAACATAAACGATCCCAGCTATAGCCGAAAGACGCTCACGGCCAAAAAAACCATACTGATGCGTCGTGTTCATTAAATCGTTAACCTAAGGCAGCCAACTGATGGTACACCGGTAAGGAACTGTACATATAATGTAACGTATGTGACGAGTTTCTCACTCAAATCAGTACTTTGGCGAAAACCAGCGGTTGCACATGGATATTGAAAAGCCGTATCAGTGTGTTGAATGCAGCAAGTGGTTTAGCACTAATAGTAACTTGAAGGTACACCTGCGCGCGCACATGGGCGATAAGCCGTACCCTTGCGACCTGTGTGACGAATGGTTCCTTTTTAGCCACATCATGAAGGTTGCACGGACGGATCCATGCAGACGATAAACCATACCCGGGTTACGTGTACGGCAAGTCGTCCACTCAAATTGGTACTATGGCAAGACACCAGCGGATTCACACGCACGAGAAATCGTACTCGTGTGATATGTGTTGAATGTTGTTCACTCAAATCGGTTCTATGACGAGACACCGACAGAAGCACATAGAATCGATCTGAGACTTCGGATTTATGGAAGAAGAGACGGATGTAAAGATCTAAAATTAGTTCATCATTTTATAAAACCTCTATTGGTATTTTCAATTCTAGTGCCATCGTTTAATACTCATCAATAATGAGTTGCAGTTGCAATATTAATAAGATTAATTGTTGTGGTTTTTTTATTTAAACTGTCATATATTCACTTTTCAATGATATACATCTATCGACACTTGAGTTACCAAAAATACCATAAATTAACCGGTTACAGTTTGGCTCTCTAGAAGTCGATATCAGTACCTGTTTAAGCCTTAAATTGTCAACGACCGTAAATCAACCGGTTAAAAATCAGATTCAAAGGAGTACGTAGAATAGTGTGGCTACTCAAACAAACATATATTTTTTTCTGATCGGAAACACATTTATTAAAATTTAAAACAAACATAAAATAATTCACTTAATCAAAATACTTAGCCCGTACTATGCCGCTTCACACGCACAATCGTCGTAACTACGTTCTCGCCGATATACTCGGCGACAACGGGACTGCCCCGTGCATGCACATATGGCTGTCTTATATATCATATTTTGTGTCACCTCAGCATATCTTGCTTCCCAGGCCACACCTATCTTAATATCTAAATTACTAAAATATTTCCCCCCTATATTACGTGTACATTAAATAATATTACACTGACAACTGTCTACAATATACGACAAAACTATTGAATATCATACAGTATGGTCCGTTTTAATAATATTACCCAGTAAAAGAGTTTAGAAGCAAGCTTAGAGACAATTTTTATCGAAGCCGATAGTTAAAACCAAATGCATATAGTTGAATGTACAATGTATATTAGATTTTATTATAACGACATTTATTACAAAATACTAATATTAATTACACTATGTCATCACTTTTTCATCATCCTAATGATCGATGGTCGTGGTCACGGACCTGGTTATCTGGAGAACGTCACCAAATCATGGCCCAAGTTCGCTGGTGCGTATGTACATGTAACGTATGTAACCCATCCCACCTCTCACGTGACCAATATTCTATAAGGTAGAAGTTGCTCTTTTTGTATCTGAAGTGGTGATTGACAGGAATGAGAATCAGTGCAATGCTTGTACTTTGTACTTGCGTGTGAAAACTGCACAAATACCTGTTGGTACCTACAAATTCGTAGGACGTCGATAGATAATGATGACCTGATTGATTTGGTCTATCAGCATTTCCGTAACCTGCTGTTGCGTCTATGTCGGTTATAGGTCTTGAGCTGGCCGCTTGTTCCTCTTATTATTGGCCAGGGTACATACATGATGTCATTAAGTTTGAACTTGAGAATCAATTTTTAATTAGTTAAAAGATTTTAGCATATTATTATGTATTTACTAATGAATCAAGACAATATAACATACACGTAAATGAAACCCCAGAATTTCTGCCAAGTCCACCAAATTCAAAGGCCACTACATAGTAGTATATTAAGCATATATGATTTTTAGAAAACTAAAAAGGGAGTTTTTAAAATTCGCAGAATAATGGAATTTCAACATAGCATTTCCGAGTCCCAACTATCTTCAAAGCAATGATCTTTTAGAGAAAGGTGTGGGAATTGCAATAAACATGATTAAAATGCCTAAAACTGAGAAGCAGGACTTGAGTCTATATCTTTTGAATTATAGAAGTAGTCTTGTGGCAGGTTTATCGTGGTCTCCTCCACAGATGCAACAAAGTAGGGAGTTGAGAACGAAAAGTAATAGTTAAAATACAAAGAAACCAGAATTACTTGACTGTTCTTTAGAAAGTAAAATAATAAAACTAATATAGAAAGAGTGGTTTAATAGAACAGTGTCAAGTGAAGAAAGAAAATTTAAACCAAACGATCACATTATGATACAAGACAAAATGTCTAAACTATGATTTGGATCAGTGGGGGTCGGAAAAACTAAATGGCCAAGATCTTATTAAGTAAAAGATAATAAAGCAAAAATACTTAGGAAAAATACAATTTATGTAAGGAAACTGAGTAAATTTGATTTAAGCTTCGATCATAGTGCAGAAAAAATAAATAACGATGATGAAAAAGAAGTAGTAAAAATTGAGAGAAAAGAGGATAAAAAAGTGAACAGTGAAACAAAAAATGAAGTGAACAAAATTAAAAAAAAAAGGTAGAATGGTTACAAATTGTTGTCTATGTTGCGTGTGAGCCAGAAAGAGAAAACAAACAGTGCGCTGACAGCCTCTTAAGATTATATTATTAAGATCATAATTTTTTCTATCTCTCTTTCAATGTTGCAAAAGGGGGATGTATTATTGCTATTATTATTATTATCATTGTCTGATCTGATTATCATAGTATTTACTTTGTGAGGTTATATGAACCAATACATAATAATATGTTAAAAGTGAACGTCGTATTAAAGTTAAATTAATAAAGTTTCAAATATTTCACCTAATATTCTTACCTAATCGTTACGTTCCCAAACCTATAAATTATGACGAGATCATAATAAAACACGCAGTACATAACTGATTTAATGAGAACAGTAAAATACGCAATTTAAAATTTTTATTCTAGTTTTGTTTTAAGGTTTAGTTTATCAATAAATTATTGTATTATCATTTTATAGTTAAAATACCTACGGTCACCAAGTTTAATGTGTACAAATGTTAGGTAAATTGTATAGTATAATTTTATATTATTGTTGTTTTTATTTTCTTGTATTTATAATTTGTTTTTGAATTGTTATTAAACGGTGATTATAATTTGCAAATGTATAAATTATCTTAATCATTATTCCCGGCTATTAACAATGTTTTTATTTCATCACAAATATATTATCTGTTTCAAATACTAAAACGGGTACAAATTGACTTTCAAGACAACTGATTGTAGAAAATCATAAGAACACGGTATTGATGACATGCCTCAAATGATCATTTGGAAGTAATAAATCGATAAGCATTGATTGTTCGTATTCAATGTTTACAACATAACATATTTTAAATGAAAAATTGAAAATCATTTCCATTTTTAAACATTGAAAATCATAAAAAATGTAATAATTTTTTATGCATAATATGACGAATTGGCAATTTAAAATTGAGAAAAAACAATATGATATAATTAAAACTATAACAGTAATATTATATGAACACGATTTTCCATCATTAGATATATATTCCTTTTATCATACATATTTGATCAATAGGAACTGTGTGTCATGTGCGTCTGCTTGTGTGCCGTCAAATTGCTATTTACACAGAACGACTTGTCGCATACATCACATGCGTGTGGTTTTTCGACAGTGCGCGTGCGTCGATGTTTCATCAAAGTGCTACGTTGTCTGAAAGCCTTCTCACATACATCACATGCTTATGGTTTTTCGCCAGTGTGAATGCGTTGATGTGCTGTCAAACTACTAAAACAGAGAAAGCCTTCTCACATACATCGCACGTGTATGGTTTTTCTCCGGTGCGAATGCGACGATGTGTTGTCAAACTACTACTTACAGAGAAAGCCTTCTCACATAGATGGTGAGAGTATAGTTTTTCGCCCTTGTGCGTGTGTCGATGAACCGCAAAATAGCTACTTTGGCTGAACGATTTGTCACATATTATATCACACGGGTGAGGTTTCTTCTCCATTCGTTAGGTGCTGTTTTTTTCAGGCTGTTTCGATTAGTAAATAATTTATTTAACACATAAATATTTATTTTTATACAATTATTTGGTTTCTATGTTACTCTGTGTATGATCGATTGCCATCATCAAATTTTTAAGCCAGTTCTTGTTTTATTGTCTTTCTTTTAAACTTTAAAAAGAGTAATTTTTGTGAATATATAACACAAAAAAATGTTACACAATTATTAATTTATTTTCAATTTTAAAATAATTACGTTTTACCCTGCAATGAACTCATAGTTCTGTGGTATCGCCCGTATAGAATGTTTTAAAGATTACATATTATGTAATATACCGTGGCACTATTCAATTTGATAAAACCTCATTGACACATATTATGTATATTCCAGCATTCTTCCTATAAAAGGTAAGAACGTAAAAACGCCTCGAATAATATTCTTCTCGGGTTTTCAGGTTGGAAACACTTTTTTAAATGTACACAAACATAGACAATTCACTAATTCAGAACACTTAGCACACATGAATGCCTACTGAATGACCTCTGAATAATTTGACTTTTGATGAAGTGAGTTACCAATCTCATATCTATCAATCCGTTATATTTCCTTCTTAAACTTCATGTGTACCCATAGAGTCCACAAATTGTCTTCCATGTTATCTACGGTGTTCACAACTATGTTGTCGATCGTCTTCGAATTCTTTTGTGTTATGTTTATTGTTTCCAAGCCTCGTACCTAAGCTTCAATTGTATGAAATTATATAATATGTTCTTTATGATCACATACAATATAATTTTTGTTCGTACAGTCAACATTTAACATTAAAAAATTTCACAAACACATAGAAAATGTTTTGAAATTTAATTCAATTGGATGTATACACATATTGAACTGTCTTTTTGGTGCTTGGAGTTGCTCTTAGATATTTTAAGTCCAGTACATTTTAAAATATTAGTCTTTCTCTTTTTTTTTGTTAATAAGTTATACATTACTCTTTTTTACTTGCATTTATCTATTATAGTACACTTTGCTCTCCTTAGTCTATTGTTCTCTTTTAACAATAGGTATACTTTTTTTAGATAGGTAGATACACGAATAATAGTAAATATTTGCAATTCAATAAATATTTATGTTCCAATAAACAGGTTGCGTCTTTTATTTTATATACCTGGGTACACATCAAATATGTCAACAAAAAGTACTTTTCATGGATACAATGAGCAAATTACTTACATAATATATTACGATAGGTATTATATTTTAAAAATATTTATATAAAAAGAATACTTAAAATGATTAACTATATTTATATGGTATTGGGTATTATGTATTAATATAATTTATACTACAATACCACTTGTATGATCTTTTTTATTATTTGTATTTCTAAAATATCGTTAAATAACCATGTATAACCAATATCTTCAGACGATATTCTTCATACAAACTGTAAAATATATAATGACAATTTATAATATTTAAATATTATGTTGTATTTAATCAATGTGTTGAACCATATTTATAATATATATATTTTTTAAATTATTATCGATAAACATCGCTAACAGATATCTGTATGATTAGAATAGTACCAAAACTATCGCTGTAAAAAAAAGCCTACAACCAGTGCCTTCAAACGTTATAATAATGTTTTAATTATAGCGTTATATTTGACAAAAACGATTGAAATTTATAAATGTTATTATAAAGGAAAGTGATAATCAAAAATAATTAAATACCGCAAAACAAAACACAACGATTAACAAAATATATTATATAATATATCCTTAAACAAAACATAAAGCAAAATGTAATTTATAGAATTTCATTGAACGAAAAATAACTTAAGACCCACTTATTTAAAAGTTGTATTGGTTTCGTAGAAATATTTATTTCATGCATGCGGTTATTATAATTGATTATATTATATCCCGTATCTGGATTAGTATTAATAGATGCATTTAATAGGTATTAATAACACTATTCTAAATAACGATAAATGCAAAACTCGTATAACGTTTTAATTGTAAATAACATAAAACAAAATGTTTTTTTTTCAAATGCAAGCCCTGCCTATTTCAGGGGTCCATTTCTATGCCCCCCCCCCCATTTTGAATTTTCAAATTCTAATTGCGCCAATCGTTTGTGCATCGTTTGTGCACAAATGTGCACGAAGTCCGGTCGTTTGTACACAAAAACTGTGGATATTATCCCTAAATCAAATTTGGGGGCCGTAGAAATAGCAGACCAGAAATTTGGGCCTTTGATTTGAACTGTAAAATGTTTTGTTGTTTTAATTTAAAAAAAAATACTGAATTCCGACTATTCTACAGGGAGGGATAGTTTTTCCTGTGAAGTAATTTTCATTAATATATTACACCGTATCAAACCCCCCTCCCTCCTTAAATAGATATACAGCTGTAGATTAATGGAAAAATATTATAATAAAATATAATTAATAAAATATAAAATATAAAATATAATTTTCAAATTGTATAGAATTTTGGATTTTCGGAAAAACCAGCACCGACACCTTTAATACCATTCTATATATTGTGCATAAAATCACTTTATAATAACAAATTCATGTTTCTTA
>NC_042493.1:63831144-63844024 GCF_005508785.2 Acyrthosiphon pisum
CCAACGGGAGGCTAGTACAACTGTACTCATAAATTATCTAAAATTAAAACTGATAATCCCAGAAGTTTTTTTAATTATAGCGAGCATACATGATTATAATAGTATAAGCAACACCAGTTTTTGAAAATGTTTTGTTTCGTGTAACTTAGATAGAAATAACCGTAGAAATTTGAAATTCTTCTCAGATATTAATAATATTAACATTTTTCAGATATAATAAAGTATATTAAGCTATATTATATAAACATTTGAAATATAAAATTTTTTTTTTGTTTGATGTTGATCAAGGTTTCTCGGTAAAATCGTAGCTTGAAAAACGTTTGTCAATAATTATTCTTTTAGAAATTTAAAAACACGCCGATGCATAATATTCTGTTAGAAATTTAAAAACGATAATGTATATTTGTTCCTAAGGATTTTAAAATTGTATTATAATTCAAAAAAGTTTAGTCATGGATACTTGAATTTTTTCATCATTATATATTTATATACATTTTATACACTATAATGTTTTATTTAAACAATTAGATTCTCAAAATATTTAGACTAGCTTTATGCTGTTTATATCATGAACATATTTTTATATCCAGTATTGCCTTTCAAGTTGTATACAATGATTTAGCTTAAAACAATTTTTCATTTTAGAATTCCAATTAAAATAAACCGTTTGATATATTAAATAGAAATAATGTGAATAATAATATAACAAGAGCTATCTTAAGAACCAGATGCTGATGGCTGATCATCGAGTATCTTTTCCTCAGAGTCGTTTTTTGAATACAATGTTTTATCGTTTAACTCAAATTTAAAACTTTCAAGTTTCATTATAGTGACCTACTCAACGACTATGTGCACTCAACCCAACCTATATATCTAAACAGTAGAAAAACGTCTACAGTTTTTTTTTTCTATACACACTAATATTCGTTTATAGAAGTATAATATAATATATAAATTATAATATTATTAATATATTTAAGGTACTGAAGCTATTGGACTTTTTACGAATTTATTTATTTTCACGTACAAAATAAAACATTTGGAATTTAAATTAAAGTATTATGGTTAAATTAAATCTAAAAGAAACACTGAATTTAAAAATATTTACCAAAATACTAAATCCTTTTTTATAGTACTGTGTTAATCAATAATAATTGTTATTCGAGTTTCCATAAGCAAAATACAAACATTAAGCCTAAGGTCGAGCAAAATGATAGTATATTGGTATTATAGTTTGGACGTTTAATGTCTTGATTAGAGAACACTATACTGTCTACTATCTGTCTGTTAATTTACGATGACGTTATCTTATTTTGGTGTAAACCCCCTTTTAAGACCAGTAATAGTAGTATGTATAGGCATTACATATTAGTCAATCAATCAGAATCTGACATATTTCATATTGTACGATGTATAGTTTTCAATTGAATAAAATCTTTTCATTGTTTCATTAAACTATAACATAAGGAAATCCCGAAAATACAGCTTTACGCGTTTTAGTTTTAAAGGCCTTTTTTGGATTAAATAAATCAAATTTTCCCATTTTATAATTAATGCTGTTTATGTATTTTCTATTCGAAATCAATTTAATTTCATTCGAAGAATTCACAACCATCACTAAGACACAGATAAATTAATTTTAATTAATATTATTACATCTTGATCATATTAGGCATCATAATATAAAATGTATTTATTTTTTAAATATTACTTAATAGAGGTACATAGTTGGTTTTATTTTTAAATTGTTTTAAGTTTATTAAAATATGTTATGATTGTTTTATCTACATAGAAGTACCTAGCTTCCAAGTATAATTTCTGTTGATTGGATGTGAGATTAAGAATAGTAATATATTTTATGTAATTTTTTGATAACATTTATTTGTTCATACTAGGTAGGTAGTAGGTACTTCTTTTATAGGAAAACACTCATTAAAAAAAAAAAAATAAACATTAACGTATAGGTAACAATTTATTAAGGAATAACAGTTTAAGTAACAGAATTCTGAGTTTAAAATAATTACATTTTAACCAGGTATTTATTCAGTGAAATTATTTTAATTTAATTTTTTTTTTCGTAACAACATCAAGCAAATATTTTTAATATCCAAAGCAGACTGTTTTTCTACGAATTTCAATATAAAAAAATTAATTTTAAATAAGTAGTTAATTAGTTATTATAAGTTTATCTGTAATGATACTAACTCAGTAATGTGCTTACTCTGTAATGCTGTATCTGCTAAATTTTAGATGAGATATGTAGTGGACCTACATAAGAGACATTACAGTTATAAATTAGAATTAATATGTATATATATATGTGTATCTACTTTATAATAATAATTTAAGGTTTTCTTATTTTCAATTTTATCTCATTTCAAAGACATGAAATATTCATACTTGTAAAAATGCCATGTCACTAAATTTATTTTATTTTTTTCTGAATTCACTGAAACTATTTAAACATTTATATGTAAGACAGTGTTTTTAAATAATTTTCTGTTGAAAAATAAATTAAATAGTAACTATTACTACACGTCATATATAATTCTTAAAAATGAAAAATTTAGATCGCTCCACTCAGAATCTAAAATGTATATTGGACAACAGTTTTATACTTTTCAATTGATGTATAATTCAATGATTATATTATTGTACCCACTTGCAACATTTCGCATACTAATATTAATACTATACATTATGTAACTATAATATGTGTATATTTTAAAAACTTTTGGTTTTCTTTTATTATTTTTCTTAAAATCGGAATAGAGCATATTTTATATATTATATCTATAGTATAGATATTTTAGATACTAATATCTTTAATACATAATCATCCTTTATAAATTAATGATTTATCTATATAAATAGAGGGTGATTCAAAAAACATTGTCAAGTTCAGATTTTAAGAATTTTTAAATATACTCAAATACCATATTTTCAAATTCATGGTTTCTTTTTTCATTAAATACTTAAGGAGTGTCGTATCACTATACAAACTTCTATTTTTCAAATGAGAACCCATTTTTTACTGTAAATTATTTAGTGGATAATTTTTTGCAAATGTTGATGTAGATAAATCAACATTTTATTGAGCAGTTTTTTAGTTATTAAAATGTTTGTATAAAGGATAATAGTTCTTAAAAATGGTTTTATATAATTATAAAATTGGATCTAGTATTTATTGTTCTATAGCCAATTTTAACAACTTATTAATAATGATAGATTAATATTAATGACTAAAATTTTCAAATAATCACAGCCATTATATCTTATCAGCCCATTATCATGAATATATTTTATCCTTTGAACACAAAATGAAATAGGTAACTCAAAAACTATTCAAACGGTTTTTAATCTGGTACGTAAACAATTTTAGAACATTATCCGATAAAAAAAAAAGGGGTGAGCGTGCTTGGCGAACAACCCTGTATATATAATTTATTATGTGTGAGATAAGTACACATGTTTGTACTTACTATTTGAATATTTAAATATAAATATTGAACGATATATTCAACAAATTACGGAGAAAATTAAAATGGTATACTAGTGTTCAGGTAATCAGGTCTTTATGTTACTCTTTTATAAGATATTAATACATTTAATTAAATAATAAATTAATGTTGTTCAGAAACGGTATTCTGAATATTTAACTTTATATTAAAAATCATGATAAGCATTAATATCTCAAATAACACAGCTTTAATTTTCCAACCAATACAAATCAGATGACTAATGTCTGTGTACCTACACAACTTTTGTGGCACGTTTACTTCTTCATAGACGCACACAATCACTGTAAAACCAATAAATGTTTAATACCCTTTAGAATATAAATAAATACGATTAAAGCGATTATAACTTATTATATACATAAAATAATTTGTAATTTATTTGATATAATTATATTTATGTACTAAACGTCTCTTAAACCATTTCAGATGTATGTTTAATGATATTTTATTGCACGTACCTTGCAATTAGCATGTTAATGAGTCGAATGGAAGTTCAAAACTTGTTTTATTCCGTAAATATTTTGGTCAGGTATATATAAAGCTACAGAAATAATAATAATATACACATCGAACACAGTTTGGGAGCAACGTTCCGTACAATTGGGGTTGAAAATCCCGGCAATTATAGGGCAATTAAAATTCAACAATTTAAACGTTTATTATAATGTATTATTTTTCGAATTAAATACCTAACTTGGTAATTTATATTTTTATGTTAATATTATGTTCTGAAAAATTACGCATTTTATTTGTACAGCTTATATTTTATTTTACTTATATAATATAAAGTAAACGTGAGTCGTTCCATCATTACAATTTGATAATTAATAATTAATATTTAATAATTTAACTACAATTAATTTGCAACTGGATGTTTTAGATAGTAGTTTTATTATATTATAATAAACAATTAAATTCGATAATGATAATAACAAATTTAAATAATTAATTACTTATTCATAATATGCCATGCATTAGAAGTGAAGTATATTATAATAGTTGATTCGACATTATTAAATATTTTCATTTAATAAATTAGGTTATTTTATCAAAAAAAAAATTATGATTTACAACATTCCCCGCAAAAACGTTCTGTGCACGAGGCACGATGTATACAAAGATAATATTATATATTTTCAAATATTTGTTTTATCGTAGATTGTGAGCATAACAATGAATGTATTAATTTTACAACTATTTTTGTGTCTAGAGACACTTTTTCTGGTAGAAAAGATGTTCTGATCATCAACTTTGATGGAGACTTCTGATAAAAATTTGGATCTAGTTGGTACTTTTAAGACGTTATTATTGAATGTTGTCAGTAGTTGTTAAAGTAAGTAATCGGTAGAAAACAAAAAAAACAAATATACAGAAATGCATTAACTTTTTAATATTATTATTAAAATAATATTATGTGGTAACCTCGATTACCAAAACGTTAGACCGTTTTCGGTTGAATCCTCTTCGACTGCTTTCGGTGTAGTAGCACATTTTCCACCCAATATATTTTTTATGCGGACATTTTTCCACCATTTTTTTTTTAATTTACCTTTTAATAATATATATACATATATATGTATGACTATTGTCTAATATTTTCAAATATTTTCATAAATATAATAAATTATAGATATATATTATTGATCAACTGAACTACTTAAATCAAATTAACAGGCAATTATTAAATTGTTAAATATTCAAACTGGTACAGTTCTAACAAAAACTAAAAATAAATAAATATGAACAAAGGCTTAAAAAAATAAGTTAAAAAATAACAAAATAATCAGAATTCAAATGTTTTTTTTTTACAAAATGTATCATTTTCATGTAGGAAATTTTAACCATTTTTATTAATTATTAATTATATTTAAATTTTTACCTACTTATTTTTTTTTTTTAATTTTTATAGTTTCAAGTAAGTAGTTCAGTTGATGAAACATATAATATATTTACAATCTATTATATTTATGAAAATAAAAACAATATTATATATTTTATATTTTATTTAAAAAAAAAAAATCATAATAAATAATAAATAATATTACATTATTAAATTCTCGATAATTAATAAATAGTGATTTGATTCTCGTGATTCCGCTATTCCCCGGCATTCCCGGGAATTCCCACCAAATTGCGTTTCCAGATATTGGCCCCCCATAAGTACGAGTACCTTTATTATATTGATAATGCGTCATGCAAACGAGAACGCATTAAACGCTGTTCGAGCCACCGCAAAGGATTCACACGATAGCTATACGCGTTTCTAGGAATATATTGGAATCAACTGGTGAACAATACGGAATAACATAATAATATAATATTTGATATAATATTATGCATAATCATGTGGCTTGATCCATCCGCAAACGAACACGCTATGTAATAATAATAATAATATATGCCACCGAGACAGATCGTCGACGCCGATTATTTCTTTACCACAGCAAATGTAATATTGGCGAGTCGCACCCGATTATTATAATATAATATAATGATATTCTATTGTGATAACATTAATCGTCCTCGCGTGGCCCGTCGGCGGAGTTGCTCAAAACTTATCGACTGCAGATACTTAATGCACTCTCTGCTCGAACGCATCTCGTATTATTATTTAGTATGGACTCAAATTCATCTCCAGCTACAGTCTCCCCACAGTTATTTTATCCTTTAAATTTGCGTTTGTCTAAAAATATCGTTTTTGCGGTTTTTAAAATATTATATAAAAGCTGGGTAGGTATGTTTAAGTCGTTGAAGGCACAATGTTCAATAAAATTCGTTTATTTACCTACCACAGAAATTAATGAAATAATAGCGAGTCACACCCTCAAATATTACAATATAATATAATGATATGATATTCTATTGTGATAACAATAATCGTCCTCGCGTGGCCCGTCGGTGGAGTAGCTCAAAACGTATCGACCGCAGATACTTTTTCACTCTGTTCACGAACGAATAGAGTTTATTATTTACTACGTAGTTAGATTCATTACCCACCACACTCTCTCCACAGCTAGTTTATCCTTTAACTTTGTAAATTCTGGTTTTCGAAGTATTTAAAATATTGTAATATTACCTATGTTTAAACTACAACGTGCCATTCAAAAATACTTTGATTGCATCATGGCGTGGCATTTACATTTTAAAAGACGGCCGTGACTTTTAAAAATTATAGTAATCAATGTCAAAGTTGTAGGTAATAGCGATTTATAATATTTGTATATTAAGAAAGTAAATTGTCAGGGCAATCAATGAACTCAGCTGCGTACCTATAGCTTAATATCGCATCTATTTTTAATTTAAGTTTTCCGAACACGAAGGGAGGCGGCTTTTAATTAAATACAATCATGCCAATTATATATATTTTTATTAGGTTTAAGGCTCCGAAGACTGAGGTCATTAGCATGTAAGGTTGGTAGGTTGGTACAGTATAGGGTTGGGAAGGTTGATACAATCCTTAAGAAACACGTGTGGTAAGGTTTTTGTGCACTACGAACCCGGTGGTCACCCATAGTGGCAGCAGCCGGTGCTTGTTATCAATCGAGTCACGTGATTAATTTCAGCCGGGCCGAGCAACACAATTATAATATGATATGCACGAATATAATATATAAGGATAAAATGACGGTAAGCGCGTGTATGGTGACAATCACCCTGTATATACTATGAATGTACATGGCTGCTGCCACTGACGTGACAACGAGCGTATATAATATATATATATATAGCTATGTTGGCGCTTATAGAGTTATGTTAACGAGGGACTTTAACGAGGATTCCGCGTGACAAAATTATAATTTGTTTAAACGGTAACAAACAAACAACTGAGAAACAATTGGTGGATAGACGCGTGCGGGTATATATACCTACCACGTGTATGTCAACCGATCGGACGGGCTGCAGATCGTTAGGATACTTATATATGAGGTATACCTTCGCAAAACAATAGTAAAACAATCGGTGGAGGACGTATTATTATTATATATTTTAATAATATGCGAGTGCGAGATTCGAAACTTTCAACCACTAAATATATTAAATAATTATATGACAATAATAATAATAATAATAATATGTATATCAGCTAATAGTCACCGAGCGCGCGATGTGGAAAAGCGACTGAAAATGTCAAAGTCATGTTGGAAACTGCAAGTGGGAGGCATTACGCAACTTTAATAGTTCCAGGTACGCAAATGTATATATTTTCGTTTAGTCAGCAGGTATGTTGTATATAGGTACCTAATATCGATTCCATTATAGTAATGTAATAAAAGTTAAAAAAGCTGCAGCTGTCTAAATGTTTGTAAAAATATGTTTTCGAAGTCGGTCGGTCGGGCGTGCCCCACGCAATTGCGATGTTTCGTAAATCCGATATTGAAAACAAAATTTAAATACTCTATGTATAATACTATTATATAAATACATATTATTATTATTTTACCCAAAAGAAAAGAAATTTAAGTCCCAGCACGTTGTGTATAAATGCGCGCGTCAATAAATCACTAGAATATAATGCACAACACTCTTTATAATACGTATAACAGCATTTACAATACTCACTAAATCTCTAACCATAAATATCACGTCGTAAATATTATAACTGAGCGTATTGTTATCAAAAGTTACTTGAATGAAAGAGCACGTACTATATATTATAATGATAATAATAATAATATGTGATTTCGTTTTTATGTATAAAAAATATATAAATTAAACAAAAAAACATCTCATTGTTAAAATTATTATCCGATCTTTTAAATTCAGCTAACACGCAAAATAAATCACTAAATTAATAATAATATTTAACATCGCCTCGAAAAATAAAACAATTTTATTATAATAGATAAAGGTATAGTAATGCAATTAATGTCTATTTACTAATATTTCAGTAAAATGCTAGACTGCAGATTTCATGGTTGGAAAATATTACTTTAATATTATTTTAACTTTATAAAGATGTATTACATATTTATATCACATAAGTACGATTTATCATATATATTATTTTTCTTTTTAAAACCTCTAAATCAAACGAAATAACGGAATACTTCATTGTTGTATAATTAATAATGGATATATTATGTAAAAATTGTTCAGTAAAACTGTCTATATTTCTTGGTAAATTTGATTAAAAGTTATTTCATTTTGCTTACACGTTCAACCAATCACAGCTAGTACTTTTAAACTCGTTGTTAAATGGTTTATTACCTGAAATTTTGAGTGTACGTAACACGATATTTTTGCTACACAATTATAATTTTTTTTTAATTTATAGTTAGAATAAAATATTATAAAGCTTAGATAATTATTAATGCTTATACATCAAGTTTAATAGTACCCAGGAAAAAAATATAATATATATTAAACATATTTAAATTTATAAAAACGTGAAGTTTCTAAATAAATTATTAAAATTTTAACAACAACAAAACCATTTTAATCAATTTCATTTTTTAAATAGTAATAAGATTATTTGCGCTTAATGAAATTTTATGAAAGATAAAAAATTAGCTCTTTGTAGTTTGTAGTATTGAGTGGGTAGGAAAAATTCTCTAATAGTATACATAAATAACCATTTGGTTAGATACTCCTTCTATTCTATAGAATAACGATTCAGACAAAACTAACTGCGAAAAAAATACACAGTGCTATAAAACCAATACAAGCTCCTTGCTTTGTTTGCAATACTATGACCACTATAATAATTATATGAAAGTAAAAATGAAAAAATATTGTTCCACGGGTCTTGTTTATTTTATAGTTGAGAATGATAATATTATTAAAAACCGTCAATATTTGACACGTGTAACTGTTTAATAGTTGTCTGCGTATTATTATATTCTTTCAAACTGGTCGGAATTTAAATTTTTTACATAATCTATATTATTTCTGTTGTTTGAAGTTTCCCTTTTGTGCGTAAAATACTGAACTTATGTCAATAAGGAACAAACCAAAGAAGATACGAAGAGCGCGAGCTCGCCTTTGTGCAAATTCCCTTAACCTTTTATCATCTATTCTTTTATAAGCCTTTCCCCAAGAATTTACTAGAAATTTCAATATTTTTTATGAGAAAGTCGAACTTTTTTTTGTTCGGATTTTCCCTGAGTAAAATTATTTACACCCATATTTGTAAAAAAAAAATACAACAGTTGTCTGTCTATAGTGATATACATTCATATGATACATCAACTTTCATGTCCATCCTGTTAATATTAGAAATGGGCCGATACCTCTTTTTACCGATATCCGATATTCCGATGTATTGTGCAACCGATAATAAACCGATACCCGATATATTTGAAAACCAACATTTTCAGCATAAACAATGAACTGATATTAAAATATCACCGATACTATCAACCGAAATACCATTATCATTTTACATTTTATTATTACAATGTATAATCAATGCTATTATGCTGATAATTTGGTTTTTTTTTTTTGGTATCATTTCAAATATCGGTTTAAAAAAAAAAAACCTATACCGATAAACCCGATACCACCAATATCGGCCGATATCGAGTATTTTAGAGTATTTTAGGTTTTAGTATCGGCCCATCCCTAGTTAATATTGTGCATTTTAGCTAGTTGTTTTTATATTTAAATATTCTAGCCAGTATAATAAAATCCTTATATCTATATCATTGTCCAGAGACATATAATTATATGACTTGTATTCAGTCCTGTAAAGAATACTTTTATAAAGTACTTGAGTAAATACTCAAATACTTTAATTGTAAAGTATTTCAAATACTAGTCAAATATTTTTCAAATACTTTTGGTTTTTAAAGTGGGTTTCTAATTATCGTAATATAAACACATAGGTAGTAGGTAATCTAATAGTTATCTAATAGTTTTAAAGGGAATATTGTTATTCAATATTCAATAACTTTTTTTACAAATCTGGTTTTTACAAACCTTTGGGCTTCGGCTAACACAGAAATACAGAATATTAAATAAAACTATTATTCTATTATTGTAGGTAGTTGACAATAATATTTTTCCAACCAATTATTTCGAATAAAAATAAAATGTTCGAAATAAAAAACCAAAGTATTCAATACCAAAAAGTATTTAATACAAAAAAAAGTATTTAAAATACCATTCAAAATACTTCATGCTGAAAGTATTAAAAAAGTTATTCTATACTTAAAAAAGTATTTGAATACTTTTACTCAAATAATTTTACTTAAATACTTTACAGGACTGCTTGTATTATTGAATGGTGGGAGGGGGAGGGGGGGCTAGGAGGTGTGGATTATTAGAATATCCATTTATATACAATATTATGTGCTCATATATTTTTTATCTGTATTCGAGACAAGAGATGTGTAATTGAATTTTTATCTTATGTCAAGCATAATGATCACAGATATTGTGTTGTTTTAAAATTGTTAAGTAAATAGTATACACTATCGCTGTATTTACCACACCTTTTAGATTATTGTGAATATATTTTTTTTAAATCCATGCATTTTTCTTTATATTCAATTTAATTTAAATGCGCGAGGTGAAAATTAGTGATCCGTGATCGTAGAGTCCCGGGTACCGTTTTTTTCGAAAATCAAAATTACTATATAGTCCTACCGAAAAAATGCCACCCGGGGTGCTATGATTAAGGCTCACTTTTCACCTCATGTACTGTAATAGTTATATTATTATCTGAACTGTTAAAGAATAATTAGTTTACTTTTTAAGAACTGTAAATATTTTTATTTCATTTTTTATTAAATGAAAGTATTGTTGATGTTAATTTTATTAATATGCTTTGTCCAAAATTTAATTTATTGTATTTATACTGAAAAATTTAATTTTAATGTACATTTTTTTTTTTTACATACAGTGTTTTATATTTATTGGCAAAAGTAAAAGCACATATTTTAGAGCTTTTTTTTTTGTATTTATAGAACATAATTGCGTGTATTTTTTTAAAATATTTTGCATTAAATTCATAACCCTGGTAATAATTATCGTCTTGGTGACGATATCAATCTTGCACGCAAATGAAAGCCATGTCAAGTGAACAATAAATAAATTTGTTTAATTTTTGTTTAAATAAAAAATCAATTTGATTGTACTAAGTTTAAAACGTAATATACACGCGTAGCAGGGTTAGGGTGTCTTAGGTGTAGTTACACCCCTCTTTATCTCCCCAAGGTTACATGATTAACTTTATATTCATCAATATAAAAATATTTTATAATATTATCATATTAAAACCATCACACTGATCCCAGTACACGTGTACTACCTACTTAAATCGTACTTAAATAAATATGCGTTTTGTTTAGATTATTCCATATTTTATTTAAGTAGGGAGGCGTTTATGAAAAAAACCCTCCAATGAGAATAATTGCTGGACATACTTATACTTTAATATGTTTAAGTACCTACTATTACTGTTTTTTTCTGCATTTAAAGCAACATTCTTGGTAGTGCTTTTGGTTCTATTTCGTAAAATGTTATTTGCGCAATCATAGGATTAGACTTTAGAAAACTTGAAATTCTGATTAAAGGAAATTAACAAAATCTACTATCAAAATATTCCTACGGCAATTTGAAGGGGTTTTTTTTATTTTAAATAGGTTCCCACACTTTTGGGACCATAGATTATTGAGTCGACTGTAGGCTTAAAAAAATAAAGGTATGTTAGTGACAAATAATAATAAAAACTAAGGAGAAGATTGATGATTTATTTTATTTCGATTGAATCTTCTTACTTATCAAATTTCATATATTTGACATTAGCGTTTTATTTATAGGTGAATCTTATGTCATAATGAACTCGAAATATAGGCTAATATAGTGTTGTGTATATGCATTTAGCGTTCTACCTTAATCATTTTTAAGGATAGTATAATTATGATAATTATAGGTATCACTACCTATCGTTTAGGAACTGCAGTGCGTTTGTCGGAATGAGATATTTGATACACGTTTGTAAAGAGGGTGATCAAACTGGGTCAATAGTGAATCTATACTACCTACCTGTTAGAATATATTATTTATAAATCAAATCATTAGTGATCTACAAAGTACGCTTTGAATCATATGTTTTGATACTAAATGTTGATTGTGGTGTCCCAGGAAATAGGTATTCACCGACTGTGGCAGTAACATTGCGGCGTAGACTGAATACAATTTATAATTCCATACCAGTTGAAATCTGCCCACATGTATGCATCTACAACAAGTTGCATAATAGTCATGTCAAACGCAGCTGTAATGTTATTAGGTATCCATATACTAAAGTTATTTAGATTTGTTACAATTGAAATAATATCTGTCAACCACCGCCTATTCGATGTTTGTATACAACATTACTTTGAAATCGAATTCATGATTAATTTACATTATTA
>NC_042493.1:63844074-63847230 GCF_005508785.2 Acyrthosiphon pisum
ATTTTTAGTTTTGTATTAAGATTTAATAGAGCAAGTAGGTAATATAATAATAATATGATATATTAAATAAAAGAATAATATTGAAAATGTATATAAAATGATACCTATGTCTATATTTTTTATGTGGCGTGGCTTCCCTTGGTCACACAAACAATACACCGAACAAATTCATTCCACCCATAGATATCCCTTGACTCTTCTATAATTCTGTAGTTCCTCTATGATCGATGATAATAATTGTACGTACCTACGCTACAACCTCTTCAACATGTCCCTAAAAGAAGTAGTCACATGACGTAAGATCAGTTGCAAAGCATTGCAATGGTGGATACAGTTCTAATTATTGAAGGGAGGTGGGTAATGAAAGGATGGGTTTAAACAACTGAATTATACATAATATATTAATATATAGGTACATTAATTATAGTATTCTATTATATTAATTGTAAATAAAATAATATCTTAGTTATAATTAAAACGCATTTTGTTGGTGACGGGGTAAGGGTGCCAGGGCAATTGATTTTGATGCATTGGATGGTTAATATTGATTTACCTTGTATTTTATTCCAATAGGTACCAAAATAAAATAAGCCAAATAAGAATAAAAAAATGATTAATTTATTAATTTATTATACAGTTGTAATAAATATTATTATTATAGTATATTCGATCTCTTGTGATCATCATACAAAATATAATGTAGGTACCAGGTACCTACATTATTAATATTAACATTATACTACACCTAATATTTATTAACTATACAATACACCCATTATTAGAAAGATAAAAAAAAATAATTAGTTTTTTACTAGTTCGATAAACATCTACAACATAAAACAATTCTTTACAACTCGACTAAAATCAATTTTAACATCATTATTGCGTAGGTATATGACTATGTAGGCACCTAATTAATAATTGTTTAATACTAATTTGCAATTCGATCCTAACAAAGCTTTCAGCTGCCTTTAATCTCATGTCCGTTTATTCCAATATCAAAATATATTTACGATGTATAAATTAACACGTAATTATCAGATAGTTTCTACGAGTACCATCAACGTTTTATAATATGGTTTTCATAAAATATTTGTTGAGCGATGCTATTGAGTTTCTATCCCTTATTTAGGCAAATTTTGTGTTTAGTCTTAAACCGTTAGTAATTGCACTAAACGCACATAACTTTACGTAAATTATCAATATCATAATATATTACAATACAGTATAGATACCTACGAGTTATATACAGTGAAAACCGTCTAAAGCGGATAACCCTGGATAATACGAAAACTATCCAAAACGGAATTTTTCTATGGTCCCGAAAATAAGGTATAAAAAATAGATATGCGTATGCACAATGTACATCGTTAAATAGTGAAATAGTTAAATAATGTTAATGATTTTTTGATTATTGATACACATTTGGTAACGGAGAGCCAAGAAATACATTCACAAAATGATTGTGAAAGTAATTCATCTAGCGACGAAGAAGAGGTAATGCATGAAGAAGTCATATTGATAAATACATACAAAGAAGCATTAATTGAAATAAAAAATCTACATCAGTTTTCTGTCGATAAATAGGATGATAATCTCCTTCAAATGGTTTCATCGATCAAACAACACACAGAAGAAAAAATAGCAGCAACCGTGACAAAACAGAAAACTCTTCATCATTTTTGGAAATTCTAAATGTTTATATGTCATCATATTTAATTACAGTAATTTAGTATGTAATATGTGATGAAAAAACCTATATTTTAGTTTAAATTTAATTCATTATAAAACCGATATTTTAGTTTAATTTTAATGAATTATATTATTTAAAATAATAATTTGAAAATATTCTTTGGTATTTATTTGAATTGAATAATCCGGAATTTTTCCGTTTTATTGAATAAAGCGGAAAACTGCTATAAAAGTAGTGATGATCAAAACAAGACCAAAACCAAGACTAAGACCAAGACATTCAAAATCTTGGTCTTGGTCTTGGTCTTGCAGACTCAGTCTTGGTCTTAGTCTTGGGTATACACCTTAATATTGGTCTTGGTCTTGGTCTTGCAGACTCAGTATTGGTCTTGGTCTTGCACAAGACTCTTGCAAGACTCTTGCTATTTTCACAAAATATATAAAAAAAAAAACTAAATACCTGTTATAGCTGTGTGTAGGTTTTTGCTATGATCTCTAAGATGAAACTTATTCCAATATATTACATAGTATATTCATAAATCAAACATTAATATAAAACAAGTCAAACAATTTAATTTTTATTATACACGTTTAAAACTTTGCATTTAAAATTATGCTTATATTATTTTACTTGTATAAATCAATTTACCAGCATAATTAACTTTCTAAGTTCCTATTGCATTTATAATAAATATCAATAGGTTATTACTAATTGCTAATCACTAGTTATTGACCAATATAATGTTTATACAAATTAAATTGTTGTTTTTTTAATGTTCACTTTAACAAAAAATAATATTTAAAAAAAACTGTATGGTTTGTTCCAAATATTAAATTGCTTAATAATTATATTTGTTATAATGATTATATTTATCATTTATAATTAAACTTTTATTCTTATTTTATTCACCAGTATCCAGTACAGTTGTACTAAATGTTTAAGTTTCTTTTAATATAATATATTGTCCAGGACAGAAAAATCACACAAGCTACCAACGAAAATAAAAACGTACTTCCTATTAAAATGATACCTACCGTAGTCCGTAATGACTTTCAGCAATTATTAGTATATTCGATTCAAAGTAAAGGTGTGTTATGGACATACATTATTCAAACAGCTATGTTATTTTGTAATATTAATTCACATTATATTCTTAATCTTTTTTTCAATAATTCGCAATTTCTTCGAATAGGTACTAATAAAATGTAATAACAATACAAATAAATTCCTATTATTTACATTATAAATTATTAGTTAATGGAAAATAGATAGGTACACTAATGTGTTTTCGGGGGAAAAAAAAATTGCAAGACTGCAAGAGTCTTGCAGTGATGGTCTTGTTTTGTTCTTGGTCTTACAGCTTCGGTATTGGTTTGGACTTGTTCTTGCAAGCCTAATCTTGGTCTTGGTCTTACTAGACCAGTACTATCTTGGTCTTGGTCTTGGTCTTGGTCCTTGGTCTT